>NC_090246.1:12396327-12406327 GCF_037325665.1 Littorina saxatilis
TACACAACGAAGAAGCTACCTTTTAAACTACGGTCTTTTATCCAATGCTGCAGGAACCGAATACGACTGGCGGTCGGACCAGACTAAACAGTTTTTCTGCACTATCTTCTTCTTCTTCTGCGTTCGTGGGCTGAAACTCCCACGTACACTCGTGTTTTTGCACGAGTGGAGGTTTACGTGTATGACCGTTTTTACCCCGCCATTTAGGCAGCCATACGCCGCTTTCGGGGGAAGCATGCTGGGTATGTTCGTGTTTCTATAACCCACCGAACTTTGACATGGATTACAGGATCTTTTCCGTGCGCGCTTGGTCTTGTGCTTGCGTGTACACACGATGGGGGATAAGGCACTAGCAGGTCTGCACAAAAGTTGACCTGGGAGATCGAAAAAATCTCCACCTTAACCCACCAGGCGTGGCCGGGATTCGAACCCACGACCTTCCGTTTTGGAGGCAGGCGTCTTACCACCAAGCCATTGCGCCCGTCGTTCTGCACTATCAATTCTGCCACAAAGCGCTCGTGATTTGCAGATCGTCGTTCCACAAACATAAAACACTTTTATCGCTGACTAACGCGACCCTTGGGGTTGTAAAACGACTTGTCTTCTTGTTGGAAGTAATCCGTCAGAGTAAAACTTTGTGCTGTTTAAATTGTGCAAATACACCATAAAGCAAGAACCGAGAGTTACCATGGAAGCTCGACATCCTGTTCAATCCTACTAATCTTTTTACCTCTCTTCTTACCCTTTTTGGGGGCTTTAAATTCATTTTGTGAAAAACACTTCGTCGACAGCGCGATCACTTTTTAATCTCCCTGGACGGGACACACACTCTGTGACCTCTCGCAACAAACAAACATTCAACTCATTATTTTTTGCACAAAAAAGACAAGCAGCATTAGTGTGTGTGCGTGTGCGCGTGTGTGTGTGTGTGAGTGCGTGTGTGTATATGCATGTATGTGTGTGTGTGTGTGTGTGTGTGTATGTGGGTGTGTGTGTGTGTGCGTGTGTGTGTGTGTGAGTGCGTGTGTGTATATGCATGTATGTGTGTGTGTGTGTGTGTGTGTGTGTGTATGTGTGTGTATGTATGTGTGTGTGTGTGTGTGTGTATGTGGGTGTGTGTGTGTGTCTGTCTGTACGTCTGTGTGTCCGCCCTTTAGATTTAATCCCCAGGTAGCCAGATCAAACAAACCCCTTCACGACCTCTAACAACAACAAAAACTCTCCATTCATTAGTCTTAACACACAAAAAGCAAACACACAGCTAGGATGGATCGATCCTGCTGAAAAAAACTTGAGAGGACCCAACGCACTACCCAGGTGCAAACACCGGCCGTAATAACACACGTACATCTTGATCCCACAAACCTCTGAACGTCTAACCCGCGAACAGAGAGGAAAAATCGACCACAACTTGTGTCCTTCAATTTGTGGAGACGAGGACTCCTCGAGAGGCCAGTGCTGGGATGTAATTTACGCCACACCTCGGCGTAATGAAAAACAAGTCGCGTTAGGCGAAATTACTACATTTAGTCAAGCTGTGGAACTCACAGAATGAAACTGAACGTTGTCCGCCGCTAGTGCAAAAGGCAGTGAAAGTGACGAGCCTGTTTGGCGCGGTAGCGGTTGCGCTGTGCTTCATAGCACGCTTTACTGTACCTCTCTTCGTTTTAACTTTCTGAGCGTGTTTTTAATCCAAACATATCATATCTATATGTTTTTGGAATCAGGAACCGACAAGGAATAAGATGAAATAGTTTTTAAAACGATTTCGGACATTTAATTTTAATCATAATTTTTATATTTTTAATTTTCAGAGCTTGTGTTTAATCCGAATATAACATATTTATATGCTTTTGGAATCAGAACATGATGAAGAATAAAATAAAAGTAATTTTGGATCGTTTTATAAAAAAATAATTTTAATTACAATTTTCAGATTTTTAATGACCAAAGTCATTAATTAATTTGTAAGCCTCCATGCTGAAATGCAATACCGAAGTCCGGCCTTCGTCGAAGATTGCTTTGCCAAAATTTCAATCAATTTGATTGAAAATTGAGGGTGTGACAGTGCCGCCTCAACTTTTACAAAAAGCCGGATATGACGTCATAAAAGACATTTATCGAAAAAATGAAAAAAAACGTCTGGGGATATCATACCCAGGAACTCTCATGTGCAATTTCATAAAGATCGGTCCAGTAGTTTACTCTGAATCGCTCTACACACACACACACGCACAGACACAGACACACACACACACACACACACACACACACACACACACACACACACACACACACACACACACACACATACACCACGACCCTCGTCTCGATTCCCCCTCTATGTTAAAACATTTAGTCAAAACTTGACTAAATGTAAAAACTACGCGTCTTCCAACGAATAGGTATATTGATGAACGCTTCCTTTTAAGACACCCCCGAGACCGAGAAAAACAGGTCTTATAAAGGAGAGAGGTAAATTTATAGAGATTATGAACAGAAAATGTGAAAAGGCATACGGGAAGGGGGCGGGGGTGAGTCTAAATTCGTTGGGTCATAGAGGGGAGTTCCAGTGTACAGGAATGGGGGAACATGGCTAGCGTACCAACATAAGTGCGCTGAGTGAAACTTCTGATCAGAGATTCAATTTCTCCTTTACTGGTTGGGGATGATTGGGGAAAAAATTGAAACTTTCCTCTACTGATTTTTAGTGCTTCAGTATAATTACCATCTTGTGGACAGAAAGGGTTTGTGAGGACAAATCAAAGGTTGAACATTCGTTTCGTTTTAGAGGATTCCTTCCCAGAACATTTGAAGAGGCCGGATCAGGATCGCACAGTTACCACATACGCTAACTAAATCTCATGTTGAACTTAATCGAAGATCTATTTTTGCTATTCTTTATTTGACAGTCAATTCAGGGTGTGTGTGAAGTATTTCAGACATAGCGGAAACAGAAAACGAAGAAAAAGGGAGACTAAATGGAAACAATCCCAACAACAACAACAACAACAACAACAACAACAACAACAACAACAACAACAACGACGACGACAACACATAAACTTATGCATGAATACAGAAATCTTGCGTAGAATTTAATTTGGCGCTACAGACGGCCGCAATAGCCTTGTGGTTAAGACACCAGCCTTCCGTGTTCGGGGTTTGAATCCCGACTGTCTAAATGGGGAGGGGGTATGGGGTGGTGTTGGGGGTGGGGGTAAGGTTGGAATGGGGGTGGGGGGGGGGGTGGGGGAATGCCATGTTCAAACCACAAACCACGAGTGCACGTGGGAGTTGCAGCCCGCGAAAGCCGAAGAAGATGAAGGAGGTGGTGCTGTCAAGGAAGTCAGACACCATCCCAAACCCAAAACCGAACTCTCAAGTGTCAACCCTTGTACTCATGCACAAATCAAACAGCAGTACCTGTGGCGCAATGCCAACATTTGCCGTCAAAAACTTGGGACACGCCGAAGACAGTGTAGCATCTTGGCACCTGATTATACAATATTAATGAAGGTTCATAAAGTTTGGAAATTCTCTTCCATTGTTCCGGGGATTTTGGTTGAGGCATTTTGGAATTGTGCAAACGCAAACTATAGCCTGATATTATTTGGGCCAAGTCGACTTCGCGAATTCTACTGCGTGAAGCTCTCTGCACGAAGCTTTGGCACTGAATTTCCGATAGAAAGACTTCGCGAATTCTACTCCGTGAAGCTCTCTGCACGAAGCTTTGGCACTGAATTTCCGATAGAAAGACTTCGCGAATTCTACTCCGTGAAGCTCTCTGCACGAAGCTTTGGCACTGAATTTCCGATAGAAAGACTTCGCGAATTCTACTGCGTGAAGCTCTCTGCACGAAGCTTTGGCACTGAATTTCCGATAGAAAGACTTCGCGAATTCTACTCCGTGAAGCTCTCTGCACGAAGCTTTGGCACTGAATTTCCGATAGAAAGACTTCGCGAATTCTACTCCGTGAAGCTCTCTGCACGAAGCTTTGGCACTGAATTTCCGATAGAAAGACTTCGCGAATTCTACTGCGTGAAGCTCTCTGCACGAAGCCTTGGCACTGAATTTCCGATAAAAAGACTTCGCGAATTCTACTGCGTGAAGCTCTCTGCACGAAGCCTTGGCACTGAATTTCCGATAGAAAGACTTCGCGAATTCTACTGCGTGAAGCTCTCTGCACGAAGCTTTGGCACTGAATTTCCGATAGAAAGACTTCGCGAATTCTACTGCGTGAAGCTCTCTGCACGAAGCTTTGGCACTGAATTTCCGATAGAAAGACTTCGCGAATTCTACTGCGTGAAGCTCTCTGCACGAAGCTTTGGCACTGAATTTCCGATAGAAAGACTTCGCGAATTCTACTGCGTGAAGCTCTCTGCACGAAGCTTTGGCACTGAATTTCCGATAGAAAGACTTCGCGAATTCTACTGCGTGAAGCTCTCTGCACGAAGCTTTGGCACTGAATTTCCGATAGAAAGACTTCGCGAATTCTACTGCGTGAAGCTCTCTGCACGAAGCTTTGGCACTGAATTTCCGATAGAAAGACTTCGCGAATTCTACATCGTGAAGCTCTCTGCACGAAGCTTTGGCACTGAATTTCCGATAGAAAGACTTCGCGAATTCTACATCGTGAAGCTCTCTGCACGAAGCTTTGGCACTGAATTTCCGATAGAAAGACTTCGCGAATTCTACATCGTGAAGCTCTCTGCACGAAGCTTTGGCACTGAATTTCCGATAGAAAGACTTCGCGAATTCTACATCGTGAAGCTCTCTGCACGAAGCTTTGGCACTGAATTTCCGATAGAAAGACTTCGCGAATTCTACTGCGTGAAGCTCTCTGCACGAAGCTTTGGCACTGAATTTCCGATAGAAAGACTTCGCGAATTCTACTGCGTGAAGCTCTCTGCACGAAGCTTTGGCACTGAATTTCCGATAGAAAGACTTGGCGAATTCTACATCGTGAAGCTCTCTGCACGAAGCTTTGGCACTGAATTTCCGATAGAAAGACTTCGCGAATTCTACATCGTGAAGCTCTCTGCACGAAGCTTTGGCACTGAATTTCCGATAGAAAGACTTCGCGAATTCTACTTCCTGAAGCTCTCTGCACGAAGCTTTGGCACTGAATTTCCGATAGAAAGACTTCGCGAATTCTACTTCCTGAAGCTCTCTGCACGAAGCTTTGGCACTGAATTTCCGATAGAAAGACTTCGCGAATTCTACTCCGTGAAGCTCTCTGCACGAAGCTTTGGCACTGAATTTCCGATAGAAAGACTTCGCGAATTCTACTGCGTGAAGCTCTCTGCACGAAGCTTTGGCACTGAATTTCCGATAGAAAGACTTCGCGAATTCTACTCCGTGAAGCTCTCTGCACGAAGCTTTGGCACTGAATTTCCGATAGAAAGACTTCGCGAATTCTACTCCGTGAAGCTCTCTGCACGAAGCTTTGGCACTGAATTTCCGATAGAAAGACTTCGCGAATTCTACTGCGTGAAGCTCTCTGCACGAAGCTTTGGCACTGAATTTCCGATAGAAAGACTTCGCGAATTCTACTCCGTGAAGCTCTCTGCACGAAGCTTTGGCACTGAATTTCCGATAGAAAGACTTCGCGAATTCTACTCCGTGAAGCTCTCTGCACGAAGCTTTGGCACTGAATTTCCGATAGAAAGACTTCGCGAATTCTACTCCGTGAAGCTCTCTGCACGAAGCTTTGGCACTGAATTTCCGATAGAAAGACTTCGCGAAGTCAACTTCGGGCCTTTGGTTTTGGACCGCGTTAAACAAAAACATAACTTCGTCAGAACTGTCTTTTACATAGCTTCTCATAATCTTCTTCTCCGGAGATCTTTGTGCTTCACATCGCGAGTTTGGAGCAGTCTGCCAACTTCGTCAACTCTGGCTTAAGCCATATGTACTCGATGACTATACACGCTAATTGCTTTACCAACAGCTGGAGACATGCTAAATTAAGTTCCCTGCAAAATATTGTGGTCTAGGACCCCTTCAATGTTGAGATATGTTAATTTTCATTTTG
This sequence comes from Littorina saxatilis, assembly GCF_037325665.1. Taxonomy (NCBI): domain Eukaryota; kingdom Metazoa; phylum Mollusca; class Gastropoda; order Littorinimorpha; family Littorinidae; genus Littorina; species Littorina saxatilis. Next base: position 12,402,365 of record NC_090246.1, read on the forward strand.
ATCTGGATCGTCCTATTTATAGATTTGGCAACACATGTAACGTTGATGCAAGGGAGCTAACACCGCGGCTTTGTTGACATCCTCACTTTTTCAGAGGCTAGAACAAGCTGTAATGCATGTATTATGGTCCGCGCATGGTGACATATCGTCATTATATGGTCTTATGGTGCGTTTGACATCGATTATGGGCAAACTACACTTTGTAAACACGGGAGCGCGTACATATGCCTTTAAGCAAGATCGTATCCCTTGCCCCCGCGTTGTCTTGAGCAGGCAATGGAAATGTATTGCGCTTGGGAGGGTGAGTCTGAGTGGGAGGGTGGTGGTGGTGTTAGTGGTGGTGGTGGTGGTGTGTGTGTGTGTGTGTGTGTGTGTGTGTGTGTGTGTGTGTGTGTGTGGGGGGGGGTGGAACATGGAAATGAGAATCACAACATTGTGATGAGGTTCTGTGATTCTTGTCGATGTGTTCAAAGTTTCTGATTGAGAGTTTGGAATTGTCCATGCGCATCCTTGCGGACCTCGTGTTCAGCTCTGGACTTCTTCATTTAATCTAATTCACTTTACTTTACTTTATCATCCCATTGTTGTGAATTTCAGGTCGCATCCTCCCAGTGGAAAGCTAGCAGCAACAAGAGTCGCGCTACCCAGGTGTGTGTGTGTTCATCTGTAAAATCACCTACCTGCACTTATGGCAGAATGGCCGAGGTCTTTCGTGTGCCACTGGGGTGACAACGGGGTGGGACAAGGATACCGTCTAAGAGTCTGCACATAAATTTGACCCGTGTCCGTCCCGGCCTGGATTCGAACCCTTGACCACAGGATCACAAGTCCTTTGCTCAAACAACTGAGCTACCCGGGCCCCACTCATGTTGTTTGTGCTCATTTTACTTTGTGACGCGAGCAAGGCCAGTCGTATGCCAACTTCGTCAACTGTGGCTTTACCAAGACCGCAACCCTTGCTCTCCCGTTGTCTTGAGCAGGTAATGGAAATTCATTAGGGAGTCTGCTTGGAAATGAGAATCACAGAGGCCATTTGTAAGACAGGGGAGATTATTGCCTGTCAAAGAACGGTAATCCACGTCAGCCAGATCGTCATGATAGCCCCTGGGGCTGAGATTGCTGGCAATTTCCTCGCTAAGAACTGGCGTCTGACGGGATACAATGCATAAAGAAAGAAAAGATGCTCAGCAACGAATAAAAACGTAACGTTACGCCCGTCATATCCGGACACAGAAACCGCCGACATTTTTGTCAAAGGAAGGGACAATTCATTTCATTTGGCGTCTGACTGGGTACTATACAAAAAGAAAGGGATATGCTCAGCAAATGATATAAACGTAACGTCCGTAATATCCGGAAATAGAAACCGCCCAAATATTGTCAAGGAATCTGATGTCCTAGGACAATTCCTTTCATGTGGTGTCTCACTGGATGCAATAAAAAAAAGAGAGAGAGAGAGAAAAAGGAATATGCTTAGCAAAGAATATGAACATAACGTCCGTAAAATTGGGAAATGAAAACCGCCAAAACTTTGTCAACAAATCTGACGTTGTTTCCCCGGACAACTCATGTATAATGGGCAACAAAAAGAAATCGGAAGCTTTTCCCCCAATTTATATGTTGGGATGGGTTTGGGGTTGGGGCTGGGGTGTTCTTGAGGTGGAGCTAGGAGGGAGGGAAGGAAAGAAGAAAGGAAGGAATGAAGAAAGGAAGGAGGGAGTGAGGGAAATCATCCTGCCAGCCAGCCTCAAACAAAATAAAAATTCGACGTGCGTTTAGCAGAAAGAACAGAAACATTTTCCAAGCAGACGAACCGAAAAGAATAAAACAAAAAGGAAGTTTGATTACAGACCAAATAAAATCCCGGCTCCATTAAAACAAGAAAGGGTTGTGAAAAACGAAAACAATCATAAAACATAAAAGAGGCAGACGGAACGGAACCGGAACACGCAGTGACGACATTTGTCTTTTGGAAAAAAGAAGAAATCAAGGGGAAAAAAAGGAGAAGAAATCGTCAGAAAAAGTCAAAACACGATAAGGAACCCTCGTGGCGCTTTTTAACCCTTTCAAAGGCCAGCGACCTTCCCTGCAATCGTAGATTTATCTGGACGGAAGCAAGAGACAGGCCGAATAAGACACCGTCTGGAAAAAACACGCGCAAACCGTGGCCGCCATATTGATTTGCACTATCATCAAAGACCTTGTAATGTTTTGACCCAAAATACCTCTACTTGGCCATCTCTGCAAACACTGGCGATAAATGGGGAGGAGACATTGCATAACCTTGGTATGGCTTGAAGGGTTTTGCCCATTGATGAAAGGGTTACCATAGTGAACGACTGATCAGCCTCGCTTTCAGTCCGAGGCTTCGGTCAGACCTCGGTCTCAATGGAATATGATTATGTTAACCCCTTGACTGCCTTATGACGGGTATACCCGTCATGCACTTGTGCAGCCGCAGCGCCTTAGGACGGGTTTACCCGTCTTCTCCGTTCAGGAATTTTCCAGAAATGCTTCGTCACTGCTGACACACAAATAGCAGCCAATGGCTTGGAAGGATACCTCATTCTCATGAATAAACATAAATGGTGACGCGGTTTTGCGTCTGAAGGCTATTTTCGGCCTTGGCGACAGGGTAGGGGAGAGAAATCTCGACTCGTCAAAATGGCTAACGGTGACAGTCGACCGGGCCCTAGTAGGGAAAAACAAAGCCGGACTGACGCTACAGGCGGTGCAAATGATTATGGATACTGACAGGGGAAGGGGGAGATCTTCTTTCGTTGGAAACAGGTAGATGACAGTGATTATAATCCTTTCTTAGAGCAAGCAAAACAGCCACCTGTGTTTGATCCACAGGCACCGGAAGATGCGCCGGACTGATTTTTCAAAAGTTCATATTTAAACATCATTATAAGCCAAACTAATTATTATTTCCATGATTAGACACTAAAACAGATTCTTGGTTCAATTTCCTTTAAAAATAACATAGGTTTTACTTACCTACCTACTACCAGTTTACCCCCCGCGGTTAGGGGGAGTCCCATATTGGTTGGGACGAGAAAGAATTTACCCGATGCTAACCAGCATGTCGTAAGAGGCGACTAACAGGTTCTGTTTCTCCTTTTACCCTTGTTAAGTGTTTCTTGTATAGAATATAGTCAATGTTTGTAAAGATTTTAGTCAAGCAGTATGTAAGAAATGTTACGTCCTTTGTACTGGAAACTTGCATTCTCCCAGTAAGGTCATATATTGTACTGCGTTGCAAGCCCCTGGAGCAATTTTTTGATTAGTGCTTTTGTGAACAAGAAACAATTAACAAGTGGCTCTATCCCATCTCCCCCCTTTCCCCTATCCCATCTCCCCCCTTCCCCCGTCGCGATATAACCTTGAATGGTTGAAAACGACGTTAAACACCAAATAAAGAAAGAAAGAAAGAAACTACCAGTTTGGAGCTAGAATTTGTTTGTGAATTATTACACCCCGAACTCCAATATTCCCTGGCAGTCAGGAATGCACATACGCAAGTTTTGATTGGCAGCGAAAGGGTCGGAAAGCATCACAGCGCGCGCGTTCTGTACAGTGTGTACGTTCATCATCCACATCATCATCATCATCATCATCATCATCATCATCATCATCATCATCATCATCATCATCATCATCATCATCATCATCATCATCATCACCAGCAGCAGAAGCAACAGAAAAAAGACGAACCCTAACAAGGAGCTTAGCTAATCGTCTTAAAACTCTCAAATTGTTGATTAAATGACATAATGAAACAAAATTCCTTTATTTTGCAAACCCTTCTCCAGAACGAAAATGCTTCATCCCATAACATATATGCAAGTGAATTGTAAGGGCTCAGGATTGTCGAGAATATACTTGCCTTGTTTGCTAAATCCGCTCGTTCGTTTGTTCTTGACAATTAACGTCCTCTCAGGCCCGATGATCCATATCGGA
>NC_090246.1:12408827-12465863 GCF_037325665.1 Littorina saxatilis
ATGGCAGACCGACGAGGCGGTAGAAATGCATTAAGCAAAAAGAAATCAGTGGCTAGACAGGGTGTATCAAAGAAAATTTTCCATATTTATATAATATTTTAATGAACAATTGAGTGTTGGTTTTGTTGTTATTGTTGTCAGACTCAACAGGTCCTGCATTCTTAAATGTCTCAGCTATCATATCCGGGTATTTATTAGTGAGTATTTTGTATACGTTCTGCACAGTCGGATTTACATTACTTACATGTGTTTTCTTTTGCTGATACTTTAAAGACGACATTTTACCCACATTGTCAATTACAGTGTTTTTGTTATTTGTGTGAACAGCTATCACCCGGGAGTTTCTTAGTAAATATTTTTATTACCAATTCAGTGCCCCATATGGCTTTTTGACCAATCAGGACGGATTCTAGGTGACCCTCAAAATGTTATAACGTTCAGGCAGGGACCATTTTTGTTTATCAAGCTAAAAATGAACAAGACAAAGTAAAAATTTAAATCAGCAATATCAGTGTGATTTATTCTAAAGAATGACACTTCAAATGCTGTCAGATAATACTCTCTTTATCTAAAAAATACAGAAAAGCGAGTTTTGTCGGTGGGTGCTTTACGGAACAGCGAGGCACCGCCCATCCTCTGAGTGTGCAATGCCGACTCGCTCACTTGAAATCTAAATTATCAAAATTCGGAAAATCAAGTGAAATTGGGTCACTCGCTTTACGTCAAATGTATCTTTACGTCATTTCCCATCCGTCTGGAGTCGGTTCTAAATCTGTCGCTCTCTGTTCAACATGAAAAAGCGAAGCAACCGAAACGCATGTTCAACATGGTTTGTTGTGTGTCAAACGCATTTGACCTGTGAATATTCATCACGTAAGGTGTGTTACTCTGATTGGCTGACCCAGGTCACGAGAATTCTTTGACTGACAGGCATAATCAGGTAGGAGCGCTCCAGTTCCCATTGCGGCTGTTCTGTCTAATTCGCGGGGTCGCTTCGAAATTTCTTTTGGTCGAATTAAACGGTAATAAAACCGTTATTTCTAATATGCTGACTGTTAGCAAATGATAACAGACATGTCTCACAAACGATATCAGCATTCGCCTAAAAGGCTCATGCTTGATATCTTTTTTCTCGACATGTGTTATCATTTGCTAACAGTCAGCATATTAGAAATAACTCATAATGACGTTCTGCGTAGCTACAACGTCATCATTTGAGGTCTCTTTTGCCGAGACTTGGGAGGTTGATCAGACGACTGTAAACTTGCGCGCAAATAGAGAATACTACATGGCTTGCTGTGTCGTACCAGATTTACACGAGTTGTTTTTTTAAAATATTGAACTGCGAGCGAAAGCGAGCTGTTCACTATTTGAAAAAGCAACGAGTGTAAATCTGGTACGAAACAGCAAGCCATGTAGTATTCTCTATTTGCGCGCAAGTTTACAGTCGTCTGATCAACTTGCGTGTATTTTACTGAAAATGTCCTGCAGTCGAGGCAGCTAAATTGAAGACGCTTGTTTTGGAACCTCGATCTCTTCTAAAGCCTCGTCAAATCTATTACGTCAAAGCAAAGAAACGTCACTCTGAAAGTGTTGCGTGACGTGTTAGTTCTAAAAATTCATCCAGGGTAATTAGCGAGCGCAATCTTGTTTTCTACAATGACGTTTGTCTCGGTGACTTTGGCATCATAAGCAGTGGAAAAACAGGTCCCTGCCAGACTTGCTTGACATGACCTCATTTAAATGATATACACACGTGTGATTTGAACGATTATTATCTCACGAGTGTCTCTCTCACGTATGTAGAGTAAAATGATTTATACATTTTTGGGATTAAATTGAAGCCGTTGCTGTAATAACTGTCTCGACTTGAGCAACACATAATTAAGCCATCGAGAAAGGTTTACAAGGTGCCTATTTAAAACCAGTCCGACAGATGGGACGTGCACCAATGAAGGACCAGTGATCAACTATTCCAAAAATATACTTTCCTTGACATAAACTTGGTTTTAGTTCTCGGTCCTAAATATAGGTCAGTCAGTTGTGCAAGTTTCCGTAAAGACCTCCCCCCCCCCCACACACACACACACATACAAAGCGACAAGAATAGCCCATGGACAATTTACAAGACATTATCAGGTTTACAATGTTAAGGGAGAAAAACCGACCCCAGAAACTATCCAGCAGAAGACCTTGTCAGCAGACAACGAGATGATTTAGGCTAACGAGGTTGTCAACGAAGGACTTAAGAGGACCCTAGCTGTGTCTGCGAAGAAAGAACGGACGGCAGCCTACACTAGCGTAAGCCCATTGCAATGCGGGGACACTGCTGAAAAAAAGAAGCATTCTCTCCAAACATTGTGGAGATTTCTTCTCTTTTACCTGCAAGTATATATATGCTCGATCTCACACTGTCTTTAAAACTGTTTACACAAAGTGTGTTCAGTTTAGACCGTATAGGCTGAACTTAAAAAAATAAATAAAAGGACTTTCAATTAGCGACTCTGAAAGCATTTATCTTATCTGATAACGTTTTCAGTAAGACCTTTTTAGTAAGACTGTATACTTTGCGCACCCTATTTCTGCAGCGAGCATCTCACAGGAGAGTTGCTCTGTTGGTGGTCTGGTCCTCTGCTGGAAGAGAGCTGAACTCATGATCCTCGGGTCAAATTTAGAATCCAGACCCAGAGGGACACATATCAAGTTATTTGATGACTCTAATGCGTGTGACCCCCGTGCAGGCGGCTCTGTACATCTTCACACGCACACACCTGGTTAGCCCGAATCTTGATGCTGATAGCTTTCCAGTGGGAAAAAGCGACCCGAACTTTTAAGGAATAGGATAAGAAAGTTAAGTATTGAAAATGAAAAATGAAATTAAAAAGAAAGCAACCCATTTCTTTGTGTTGATTCATGATTTGGAACATTCACGGTCTATTTGTTTCAGACTTAATAGGATAAGAAAGTTAAGTATTGAAAATGAAAAATGAAATAAAAAAGAAAGCAACCCATTTCTTTGTGTTGATTCATGATTTGGAACATTCACGGTCTATTTGTTTCAGACTTAATAGGATAAGAAAGTTAAGTATTGAAAATGAAAAATGAAATAAAAAAGAAAGCAACCCATTTCTTTGTGTTGATTCATGATTTGGAACATTCACGGTCTATTTGTTTCAGACTTAATAGGATAAGAAAGTTAAGTATTGAAAATGAAAAATGAAATAAAAAAGAAAGCAACCCATTTCTTAGTGTTGATTCATGATTTTGGACCATTCACGGTCTATTTGTTTCAGACTTAATAGGATAAGAAAGTTAAGTATTGAAAATGAAAAATGAAATAAAAAAGAAAGCAACCCATTTCTTAGTGTTGATTCATGATTTTGGACCATTCACGGTCTATTTGTTTCAGACTTGACTAAGTATGGTCGTAATGTAAGCATCCTCCAGGGAAAGAGGCCGTCATCTTTCAAACACTGATCGCACTAAATCACACGCCAATCGGCAGAACGTCATCAGCGAAAGACTATTCGTGCGAGTTGGAAGGATGCTCTTGGTCTTGATACGCGCTCATGTGTTATTTATTCATGAACTTTTATATCATGCTAGTGTGTTTTTATACGCACTTAATCTGAGGATATTTTATTGGTTTTAAGTTTAACTAAGATAGAGAGAGAGAGGGCGAGAGAGAGAGGGCGAGAGAGAGAGAGAGTGTGTATGTGCGCGCGCGCACGCGCGCGTGTGTGTGTGTGTGTGTGTGTGTGTGTGTGTGTGTGTGTGTGTGTGTGTGTGTGTGTGTGTGTGTGTGTATGTGTGTGTGTGTGTGCCGTGAGAGACTGCATAGGAATTTTGATGTGTTTTCGTGCAACTCTAAAGTCTTTTTTTTTTTTTTTAATATTTTTTTTCCTGTTTTTTTTAATTTTTTTTACAACACATTATACATTACATCACAGTTCACATCGCCACATACATACATACATACAACATGCATAAAAAAGAATGATCTAGAAAAGAGAGAGAAGTAAAGAGAGAGAGGGGGAAAGTTAAAGAGGCACTGTTTAGGACTGTTTGACTACAACAACTATTAGACCCTTAAATAATATTGATTACTAAAAGATTCAAGTTTACAACAGAGTATATATCAAGATACTGTTAACGAATTAGGGAGGAGGAGTAGAGCCTAGTACTGGACAGTTTTCATGAAACCAGGTTAGAATATGGTTGCCAGAGGCGGTCAAACTTATCTTCTGCTAATCCCCCCTTGTACTTTTCCAATAAATATCTACTTTTCAAAAATTTCAAGAATATCGGAAGCATCGGTCTTTCAGAGTTCCATTTACATTTGTAAATATAAAATTTGGCCAGTAAAATAATGAAATCTAAGGCTTTATCAGTGAACATATTTTCCTAAACTCCAAACAATACCACCGCTTCCGAAAACCCGAAATTAGTAACATGATAACAACTATTATTTAACAGTTCCTGTAGTTCCTGCCAAAACCTGTTAATATGCTGGCAATGCCACATCAAATGATTAATTGTTTCTTCCTCATTGTTACAAAACGAACAATTAGAAGATTCAACAATTTTTCTCAGAAATAAGTAGCGGTTTGTGGGCAAAGACCTATAAATTAACCTCAGCTGGAACCATTTTAGCTGACAATCAACTGTTCTCTTATGACATAAGTAAAAGATCTTGTTCCAGCTGAGGTTATCAAAAATACCATTCCATTTTACTCTAAATTCTTAGTAAATGTGATACGGTTTAGTGTTGTTAGTTTTAAGTGCAATCCTTAATTCTTAGTAAATGTGATGTATCCTTAATTCTTAGTAAATGTGATGTATTTTATGTCTGTGATCACCAGACACCGCATGGCAATTTTCCTTGTTTTTATAAGGACAGTAAACTTTTGAGTCTTGAGTCTATTCGGAACAACGATGAACTCCCTTCCGCGGCCATTACATGGCGTTATATCTAGGACATGAACCCAAAATGACGAGAAATCTTTTCAGTGGGAGAGCTCTTGGGGCAATTTCACTCACAACGATTCCAAAAGGAGATACTGTACTGACTTTGTTATCTTTCTTGGGGTGAACACATACTAGACATATTTCATTAAATGCGGTTGTAATCTTAGTATGTCACAAATGGATTTTTTCTGACGGAAAAGGAGTATCACACCAGGGAGGGGGAGAGAGAGAGAGAGAGAGAGAGAGAGAGAGAGAGAGAGAGAGAGAGAGAGAGAGAGAGAGAGAGAGAGAGAGAGAGACACACACACACACACACACAGAAAGAGACACAGATATACAGACTGTGTGAGAGAGAGAGAGAGAGAGAGAGAGAGAGAGAGAGAGAGAGAGAGAGAGAGAGAGAGAGAGAGAGAGAGAGAGAGACAGAAAGAGACACACACACACAGAAAGAGACACAGATATACAGACTGTGTGAGAGAGAGAGAGAGAGAGAGAGAGAGAGAGAGAGAGAGAGAGAGAAAGAGAGAGAGAGAAAGAGAGAGAGAAAGAGAGAATAAAAAAGAGAGAGAGAGAAAGAAAACGAGAGAGAGAGAGAGAGAGAGAGAGAGAGAGAGAGAGAGAGAGAGAAAGAGAGAGAATTTTTGATTTGATTTGACATTTATTTTACGACGGTAACAGAAAAAGCAATTACATGCTTTTTTTCATCCGGCCCTCGCCCATTGAGGGGTAACAAACAAGAAGAAATAGAAGATAAGTTTAACTGTAGTACAAATGACATATTTACCATAATTAACATGTCAAGCAACCAATAAGACATTTTCAGATGCATTGTGATTCTTTAGCAATGCTTGAAAATTATATATAACAGAGAAATATTTGTTTGTATAAAAAAAATTATATATACTTCATGCATTATATATAATCATGTTTTTCAATATAATCAGAGAGTACAGTTATATTTTGCCAGCTGCTTGATAATATTTCTTATAAGTTTTGTAAAAGAAACAGCATGTAATATTCCTTAAATGATGTTTCATGAATTCGTAATTTAATTATATTAGGAATGGCGTTCCACATAATTGCTCCAGAATATGATAGACTCGACTTGTACAGGTCAATTCTTGGAGTTGGGGTAATTAATTTGTTACATTTTCTATAATGATTTATTTTGAAATTTGAGGCAATGTTTGTAGGTGCATTCCCTGACATAATTCTATACATCATCACACCTTTGTTATATATATGCAAATCTATCTTTGATAGGAAGAATTTGCAATCGTTTATAATCAGTCATGGAAAGAGATGTATTTTTTAAAATAATTATTTTAACAGCTCGTCTATGTAAACTGCCCAAATGTTTCAAAGTGTTTGCACTTGCAGAGTCCCACACTGTGGAAGCATAGTCAATAGCTGACTGAATAGGGGCGGGCGTGTAGCTCAGTCGGTAGCGCGCTGGATTTGTATCCAGTTGGCCGCTGTCAGCGTGAGTTCGTCCCCACGTTCGGCGAGAGATTTATTTCTCAGAGTCAACTTTGTGTACAAAGTGTGTCTACCTGTTTTGACCAAGACAGGTTATTGTCAATGGTTATTCCCAAGACTTTATGGCTATCAACTTCAGTAACATCTTGATTTCGTATTAGCAATGTCGGAAATCCAGATGTTAGATTTTGTCTTTTTTGCCTCGTGGTAAGTAGCATGCATTTAGTTTTATTTGGATTTAGTGACATGTGGTTTAGTTTTGACCATTCAAGTAATCGTTCAATGTTTTCTTGGAGGATATTTGCTAGTTTAATAAGATCTTGGTGACTAGAATGAATTGTAGTATCATCTGCAAATAGTTCACACATGCATTTTACAAATAGAGAGAGAGAGAGAGAGAGAGAGAGAGAGAGAGAGAGACAGAGAAAGAGCTAGAGAGAGAGAGAGAGAGAGAGAGAGAGAGAGAGAGAGAGAGAGAGAGAGAGAGAGAGAGAGAGAGAGAGAGAGAGAGAGAGAGAGAAGGGCAGGCAGAGTGAGAGGGGATAGTTGTCCATTATTTTTTAATCTCTGCTTGCACCAAAGGGTTAGCAACGTATTACCCTCTTAATAACTACCCAACGCCAGGCACCAGAACATCATCAGCGAAAGACGATCCACAACAACGATAAACCCCCTACCTTGACCACCCCTTGCCGTTATATCTAGGACATGAACCCAAAATGTCGAGAAATCGTTCCAGCGTGTACGCCCTAGGGGCAACTTGATCAATCGTGTCAGGGTTGCTGCACTAGCTTGTAAGACCCTAGCCTGCCCCCTGGGGTCGGATCTGGGGTCCACTTGGTCGGTTCCGATTAGTGATCTATGAGAATGTCTAGACCGATGATGACCGGTAAAGAGACCCTGCGGACAAGTGCTGCTACACACTACAGTCTCATGGACCATGTTCCTCAATCCCGCTCTAACCTTGAACTCTTTGGTACGGGCTATTGTGGGTGTGTTTGTTTAATGGTGGATTAAATGCATGATTACACCTGCGAGGTAACTCGCAAGTCACACCCACCATGCAAGATACCCCGCAGGTGTAATCATACATTTAATCCATTTGATTGATGAAGGTGTCTGAAAATGTAGTGTCTCTTAATTCTTTCCCTTTGTGGTCATCCTGTAAGCTATTATAACTTGAAGCCAGAGGTAGTGCGCTTTCTACAGTATCTCTGTTGCAGAACATGCATAGTAGACATCGTTTTTGACAACTAAGGACCAAGTGTTTTACACATTAGACTGAAACAACTATCTCATGTTGTTTTGGAAATATATGCATGGCAAAACTTTGAGCAGCGTTATAAAAGTAGAAGACACTGAATCTCAAGACACACTTTTCTACTCCTGATTGGGCTGTTAAGGCAATGAGCGGCAGTAAAATTAAACTTGGAGAATACATGGAATAACCTAGTTTTCTGGGTAGAGTTATTGAAGAGACTTATACAAATAAATGTAAAAAAATGAAATACTAATGGACACAGACCGCCGTTGCTATGGAAACAGCTACCATATTGGATGTTTAGGAAACGGTTTTACAGCAACATCATACATCAGACATGCATAATATTTGGCACACGGATACACATGACTTGTATTTGCAATCATATAGAACGATATTTTGACTAAAGACTACAGTTGAATGTAAATTATTTTTTGTAGTAAGGATTAATGTGCATATTCATTAATCTTTATTTCAAAAAATCATTTAAATTCAACTGTAGTTTTTTGTCAAAATATCGTTCTATATGATTAAAGACAAAAGTCTTGAGTATCTTTGTGCCAAATATTAAGCATTTCTGATGTATGATGTTGCTGTAGAACCGTTTCCTAGAAATCCAATATGGCGCTGTGTATGCCAGTTTCCATAGCGACGGCAATCTATGTCCTTTTGTTATCGCAATTTTTTCATTTTTTTATATAAGTCACTTCAATAACTACCCAGAAAACTAAGTTACTACATGTATTTTCCATGTTTCATTTTGGTCATTCTAGTGCCGTTCGTTGCCTTAAGGCCGTAACGACGCATGTCCTAAATAGATATAATGACGTCTGGACACACGCAAGGTTCCCGAAAGCAAAGAACACAGGGCTGCTACATGTGAGGATGGCCGAACAAAGGCAGACACAGAGACGGCATTGTTATGGTACACAAACGCAAACCTGCTGGCAAAGTGTCAAAGGGTGTCTTTTGTTTCATAGAAAACAATCATATTTTAAAGAAAGAAAGAAAGAAAAAAAGAAAGAAAGAAAGAAGTGAGGTGATGGCTGGAGGAACATTGCAGGAGACGACTCCGGGGCTGAGGTGCATGAAACAAAACTAGGTCCCACGCAACTGGATGGGAACAACCCGCGGAGTCTGATTGGTAGAAATTACAACAAATCTCTATTTCAACCAATCCGACCCCGCCGCTGCGTACCACGAAGTTCGGTCGTTCCTAGTTTCGCTTCGTGGACAAAATAACTCAGTACATTCGGTACAGTCACCTCAAATCTTATTAATCCGAAAGGTCTTACCGACAAAACCCCAACAGTAACAATAAAACCCACTAAAATTAAGTTGTCAGTCTGGCAGAGAAACTAAGCAAACATTGTCCTGGGCAAAAATAGGCGCGACTTTTCTATATCTGCACTGACATCGTCACCCCATTGCAACCCCAGGGACCTGCAATGTAAACCTTCCTCTCTCTGCTCTCCAGGAAGAAAGCCAGGGCACGAAAATAGAATTACTGAATTCTACAAATCACAGAGCGGAATAGAAACGACCCGGGGCAGATGCTTGAAGTTGTTCTTCTCTTGCCTGTTCAGGCTATCGCATACTAGAGCGAGCCACCTTAAAAAAAGTGTCAACAAAAACAGACAAATCCAATCAATTATCTCAATTTTGCGCCACTGCCTCTGTGACTGGTCGACTAGAATGTCTCTTCAAATTTAATCAATAAACATCCAGATTTTTTTCTATCACACTTTCCCTTTCTTTTTCCTATTGTTTTCATGACATCACGTAGAAGGGATCAAAAACGTAAAGAGCTGATTGTCACTTCCAGCACTCTGTCTGCGTGCCTGTCTCCCCCCCCCCCCATCTCAGTGTCTCTATCTCTCTCTGAAGGTGCGCGCGCGTGTGTGTGTGTGTGTGTGTGTGTGTGTGTGTGTGCGCGCGCGTGTCAGTGTGTGATGGTGTATTTGTGTGTGTGCGTGCGTATTTACGTTCACGAACATTTGTGTTTGTGTGTTCAGGTGCGTGTGTTTGCGAGCGCACGTATGTGTGCGAGAGAGAGAGAGAGATAGAGAGAGAGAGAGATAGAGAGAGAGAGAGAGAGATAGAGAGAGAGATAGAGAGAGAGAGAGAGAGAGAGAGAGAGAGAGAGAGAGAGAGAGAGAGAGAGAGAGAGAGAGAGAGAGAGAGAGAGAGAGAGAGAGAGAGAGAGAGAGAGAGAGAGAGAACGAACGAACGAACGAACGAACGAACCAACTTTATTTTTCGAGGGTAATGGAGTAGATACAGCAAAGATCTTTTTTCATCCAGCCCTCGCCCAAGAGGGAATTAACTAAGCAGTGCATAATATTGAAGCAGAAGAAGAAGCAAAACAAAAACATAAAAACATGGTTATTAGAGAGAGAGAGAGAGAGAGACAGACAGACAGACAGACAGACAGACAGACAGACAGACAGACAGACAGACAGACAGACAGACAGACAGACAGACAGACAGACAGACAGAAAGAGAGTAGGACATCATAGGTTTAGAATCAGTGCTTGCTACATCGGGTTTAAATCTAAAATGTTGATTATGCCATACTTTTTATAACAACTTTTACTGTCATATTCCTTTCGTGAGCAAAATTTAAAAAACCCAACAACCTCGAAATACGTTCTGGTCCATGTCAAGAATAGACACGCACAAGAAAAACTCAGGAAGTGTATGGCATTGTAAAAGGGCATAAATACATTTTGTAACTCAAAAAAAAAAAAAAATCGACAGAACAGTAACAAAGTAAAACAAGAGATGACAAACAGATAAACACAAAAAAAAGTATAAAAAAAAGAATACAAAAGATCGATAGCTGACAATCTTCAAAACAAAAGAGAAAAAGACAAAATAAGAGAGAAAGAGCACTGATCTTGTTTTGCAAAGGAAAGTTCACAAAAGCCATCATGTCAGAAGCGTAAACATCAAATTAATCTGAAACCGAAAGCGCAGGATCACAAATACATAGAACAGAACTGTTGTGCTTGTGATGGTGTCGTTGCATGTGCATTAGCTGATTGCATGTGTGTTGTTTGCGATTAGTTACATCTCGTGTTGTCATCATAACGCAACAGAACAAATAAATAAAAAAGATTTAAAAAAAATAATAACCCAGGGAAGCCACAATAGTCACGCAATGTGTCTCTTTCGTTTCTGTTCATGGGAATTTTTTTATTTATATGTTTTCATTAGACGTGTATTTGTCGACAAGGTTGCATTGCACACATATTTAATTACCATTCTTTGCTGCATGCACTCCATTTCTAACTATCCGTATATAAAGGTTATTTTTGAAGTAAGGTTTCAAATCAGAAACGTATTTTTTTAATGTCCATACGTATCAGATTACAAGCTGTAAATAGACTGGATGAAAGACAAACGGGCAAAAAACCAACAAACACAATGCAGGGAACACAGCATCTCTCATTTTCACTAATCCACTCCTACTCCCCCAGCTATCTCCACCCACACATTGCGTGGAGGTACTGATTAGGAGTTTAAGAACATCTTTGTCTATCATGTTTTCTTTTGCATTTACAATCTTGAAAGAGAGGGAGAGAGAGAGAGAGAGAGAGAGAGAGAGAGAGAGAGAGAGAGAGAGAGAGAGAGAGAGAGAGAGAGAGAGAGAGAGAGAGAGAGAGAGAGAACTCAGAACTCAGAACTCAGAACTTTATTACACAAGGATAAAGGTTTTAGGCTTAGCCTAATCTTCCAACCTGTCCTTCTAACATAATGTCATCTGACGACAAGTCTAAAACAAAAACAAACAAAAAGCAAAACATAGCAGCAATGCATCGTTAAACGGTGCCATAAACAGGCTGTTTAGTTTCAAGAATAAGGGGGAGGCGGTCGAGGAAGTACGCATTCAGATTGACTTCACATGCATATAAAATGAAAAACTTAAGAGCATTGCATACACAATCACAATACTCAATGAAAACAAGATTTCAGGGGGCAGTTTATATTGTCATCAAGTGTGTATGCACTCGCCTTTTAAAGGCTTTTAAAGATGCGGATCGTTCGATTCCATTTGGTAAAGAGTTCCCCAGAGATGAACCTGAAAAAGAACAGCTTGATGTATAAAGATCTATGCGTGGAATTGGTGGGAGTAAATTGTGAGACCCATACCTCTTCGTGGCGTGTGTCTCAGAGAGAGAGAGAGAGAGAGAGAGAGAGAGAGAGAGAGAGAGAGAGAGAGAGAGAGAGAGAGAGAGGGGGAGGGAGGGAGGGAGGGAGGGAGGGAGGGAGGGAGGGAGGGAGGGGGAGGGAGGGAGGCAGGGAGGGAGGGAGAGAGAGTTTTTGTTTTCGTTTGTCTGGTTGTCTTTTGTTTGCGTCGTGTCTAAAATGTAAAAACTGCCTCATTCGTGAAACGCATGAGAATAGCCAAGTTACCCTTATGCAAAAGGCTTAACGGTACATAATTCCTTAAATACGTAGGTTTTTGAAAAATAATTGAAATGACGTTCAAACCTGGCCAATGACAATGAGTTACCAAGATATGTCTCGAAACTTGATTTTGTAGTTTAACGGCTCTCATCAATAACTGGTTTGCACCAATGATCCACATGTGCAATTGCGAATGCGCATTATTGATCTCATAATTGGAATAACTCAATTGTCAATTACACAAAACAGGTTTCTTAGTTTGTCAATTAATCGCCTTATCTCTGAACCGACCATGATTTTGAGGTTCGTTTCTCACATTACAAATAATTAGTCACTGCATGATTAAGAAAAAATACGTTGAGTACGTTACAACTATTTATGAGTTACTAAATTTAGCTGTTTATTTAACGAAGTGGTCAACTGATTTCACATTTTGAAACGACGGATGCATACACTTAATTCTGTTATCAATGCGGACTTGTTTGTGTATTGTACGAATCTAATTTTTTTTAAATTTCTTTGTTGAAATATGTGAATTAATGCATGAAGTCTTCATTTCTGTGATAAATTATTGAACACATCGAGAATGGACGATACTATACTGCTTGCAAAATCCAGCTGTTATGTTATCAAAACATGCACTTAAAACTAGAGAACAATGTGAAGTTAATCGGAACTGACCGAAAATATTGACCCGTTGTAAAATGGTGCTGAACTTTTCATCCTCCGAACGCCACCCACTCTACAATGTACCTCACTGAGTGATAGAATCCGAAACTTCCTTTGAACGCCACCCACTCTACAATGTACCTCACTGAGTGATAGAATCAAAACTTCCTTTGCATACCTCACCCCCACGCCCACACACGTTTGCAATTTTACAATGCACTCCTTTTAATGCATCCCCAAATCCTACTGTCAACCCTTCATGACCCCACACCCCATCTAAATCCCACCTCAAGAAAAATACCCGTAAGTTGTAGTCGTGAATGTTAAAGGAAATATTTTTGTCTCGCGCCAGCTTAACGCCTCACGATTCCCCTGCTTCTTTAGGCAGTCTACGAAGGTTGACAAAATATGTGGGGTCATAAACAAAGCGAGGTGCACAAATGGATTGCCCGCGAACTGATTGAATTCATGCGAATTTCATCAGGCGTACAGCAAGAACAATTCCATGATGACCGCGGAGTTTTTAAGCAACATGAAACAGACGTAAAGAACTGCCGCTGAGTGTATTTATCTCCCGTAGGACCAAGCCCTTTACCTTGAGTCCCCGGATGCCCGCAGAGCTAGTGCTGCAATTGCTATTTGCTGTGGTTAAAGGCACACTCCTTCTCGTAAAAACATTTCGGCTACCCGTCTCAGATTGGCCTGGCTTTAACACGGGATAAGACCAACCCTCAACTTGGTCATTTGCCAACATTGAGCAGCCTGGGTGCTCTCTGTCAGGACGAGCGCATTTTGTTTAATGAATTAATATTCACACACAAAATCCTATTCACCACAAGCTGTCAGGGTATTTATTTTAGCTATGTGAACAAGTGGAGGAAAGATCTGATTCCATGTAAAAGCATGGCCAGATGTGAGACGGCGAGGAGTGTGCTTTTAACGGCGCTTCTATCTCGTGCAATCTCAAACAACACTAATAGTAAACAGCCCTGTCCAGGCATGTGTTTCCCTTGAGTTCCGACCGAGTGCTCTGAAAGCAAGGGCTACAATTTCCATCTGTACCGTCCTCGCGAAAACCATCATCTGAAACAGCACAGACCCGATCAGGCATTTCCCTTGAGTTCTGGAGTCGCCACCAAGAGCTCCAAGGGAAATTGTTATGTGTTCTTTCCTCCTTGTGTTAACCATCACGCAAAGCACCACAAACCGACCTGTCCAAACTTTTACCCTGCGTCCCGACCGAATTCTGCCAGAGCAAGGGCTGCAACTCTCATCTGTACCTTCCTGTTGAGTCCTAACTTAGTGCTCTAAAAGCAATTAATTCCAACTTCATCTGTTCTTTCCTCCGTGTGTACACCATCATGTAAATCAACACAGACCTGTCGAGGCGTTTACCTTGAGTTGTTAATTCCTGATCAAGAGCTCTCAGAAAATTTGTTATGTGCTCTTTCCTCCTTGTGTAAAGCACCACAGACCTACCCAGGCTTCAACCTTGAGTCCCGACCGAATTCTTACAAAGCAAGCGCTGCAACTTTCATTTGTGACTTCCTTTCGGTGTAAACCATAATATCAATCAATCAATCAATATGAGGCTTATATCGCGCGTATTCCGTGGGTACAGTTTTAAGCGCAGGGATTTATTTTTTAATTTTTTTAATTTTTATTTTATGCAATTTATATCGCGCACATATTCAAGGCGCAGGGATTTATTTATGCCGTGTGAGATGGAATTTTTTTTACACAATACATCACGCATTCACATCGGCCAGCAGATCGCAGCCATTTCGGCGCATATCCTACTTTTCACGGCCTATTATTCCAAGTCACACGGGTATTTTGGTGGACATTTTTATCTATGCCTATACAATTTTGCCAGGAAAGACCCTTTTGTCAATCGTGGGATCTTTAACGTGCACACCCCAATGTAGTGTACACGAAGGGACCTCGGTTTTTTTGTCTCATCCGAAAGACTAGCACTTGAACCCACCACCTAGGTTAGGAAAGGGGGGAGAAAATTGCTAACGCCCTGACCCAGGGTCGAACTCGCAACCTCTCGCTTCCGAGCGCAAGTGCGCTACCACTCGGCCACCCATAATATGCAAAGCACCATAGGTCTGTCAAGGCGTTTACCTTGAGTTCTTGATTCCGCAAAAAGAGCTCTCAGAGAAATTATTATGTGTTCTTTCCTCCTTGTGTAAACCATCACGTAAAGCACCCTAGACTTGTCAATGCGTTTGCCTTGAGTTCTGAATTCCAGCTATGAGACTACGTGCTACAAACTTCTTCTGGTCTTTCCTTCTTGTGTTAAACATCACGAAAAACAACTCAGACCTGTTCAAAGTTTTACCTTGAGTCCTAACTTGGTGCTCTTAGAGCAAGTGTTGCAAAACGTATTTGTACATCTCCCTCGAGTAAACCATCATGAAAATCCCCACAGACCTCATCGTCGTGATTAATCCGGCAACACACTTTGTCTGCAATTTATATCGTCGTTATTAGTTAGGAGACAAACAATTGTCATCGTCGTGGTTAGTTTGGCAACACACTTAGTTTGCAATTCTCACAGTTGTGGTTAGTATGGCAACACACATGGTGTGCGATTTTCATTGCTCTGCTTTTGCGCCAAAGCTATGTTGCAATATTCATCGTTCTTTGTGTTTTTGTTTGGCACCAAACTCAATCTATAATTTTCATTCTTGTGTTTAGCTTTGGCACCAGACTCGGTTTCTCGCCCTACAGGCCAAAATGTTGGGCCGTTCTTTCTTTATTTGGTGTTTAACGTCGTTTTCAACCATTCAAGGTTATATCGCGACGGGTTGGGCCGTTGTATTTCGCGACAAAGTATGTGTTTGTGCATTTTTTGGGGGTCGTTGTGGGTAAGTTTGGCATCCAACTCGGTTTGATGCTTAGGTAGGTCGGGGCAAACCAATGGGCCTCTGTGTTTCGCGACCAAAAAACCAACAACAACACACACACACAAAAACAACCAACCAACCAATCAAACAAACAATGGTGTGCAATTGTCATCGATTGGTTAAGTTAAGCACTAAAATCAGCTTGACGCTTTAGAATGGCAAAACATCGGGCCGCTGTATTCCGTGACAAGAGGCGTTGGTGTTTAGACTGATGGGTCCTACACTCCTTGAATACGTTTTTCTGTCGGTGCGCAGCTGCACAAAATGGGATTGGATTGCCACTCAAACTGCTTTTCCATGGCCCTGTTATCCGCCGCTTGCAAGCTATTTGCTTTATTTACTGTCTTTTTAGAAGAGAGAAAGTCCATTCCAAATAAAACACTCCACTCGAGAAGCTGCTTGTGAAGAATGGCAAGAAGACACGAAAGCAAATTTAAACCACCAGAAGACGGAGAAACAGAGGTAGGAGGAGAAGAAAGAAGAAGGAAGGAAGGAAGAGAAAAAGGCACAGGAGGAGAAGAATAACACTAAGTATGAGAAAGATGAAAAGAGAAGAGGTACAAGAGGAAATAGGAACAACTGTAAGAAGAAGAAAAGGAATTGAACGCAAAATGTCAAGAACGATTATGAGGCCGGTCATGTGTTACAACACTGCAGCATACATATTTTGTTTTTAAGGCATACAAATCAATTGTGTTTTGTTTTTCTCGACACTAGGAAAAGTGAAATTAAGACATCCAGAACAGATTCTGCTTGTCACGCTTACAAAAAAGATTTTTTTGTCGTTTGTATGATATCACGTCTTAAAAGCATAATTCAGGTCCATTGCGTACTTGTCACTAAAACAAAAATAGATAATAAAGTTCTTAAAAAGATTGAAACGTTGATTAAACATTTTTCAAAGTAAGAGGAGGTTAGAGCCAAGGATTGGGGTTGAACGTTTGGGAACTGGAGAGCAAGAATTGTGACCAAGAGTAAAATCTGTTGACATATAATGCCACTTCGTCTATCTCTATTTTGAGATCACTCGAGATAGGACAACTTTGCATCCTCAAAGCTTTTGTTCTTGCTCTTTTGTCACATACCTTTACAAAGCTGCTGTATGTGACGCACTTATCAACAAAGCATGGCAACTTGACGCCTACTTTCGTTCCCTGACGGTGTTCCCTGTGGGTAGTGGTTATTTAAAACTGAAAGGCAAGTTCGTGTTGTTCTTAAGAGCTTTGCCCTCACTGGGTTACGTTTCCACAAAACCCTTTGCTTTAACGGCTAATTCTGGAAGAATAGCAATGGTTCTGCTTTCCTTTTGCTGGTCTTCCTTATATCTGAAAGTACATCTTGGTCGTTATGCTGAGGGAGCCGTTAAATAAAGGGTCGTTCTGGGAGGTATCACTGTAATGCTACGAGTATGCTTCCTTTATCAGTGTTGACCTGACAATGATATGAATTTGACTTGGGCCCTCCTCCTGCTGTTAAAACTGTAGGTCTTGCAATTGTATTTTTCCTATTTTTTTCGTCTACCATAGGGTTGACAGTCTCACGCATCGTCTTTCCGGTTGTCCACGGTATGACTGACAATCACCTACATACATTATCTTCCGTGTTCGCTTTATTTTGGCTGATGTCTAACAGCCACCACTGTGCACCCTCTGTTGTAAATCTATCTTGAAACCTACAATCATACGCATCTTCTTCGAGTTCGTCTGCTTTATAATGACAATCCTATGCACCCTTTAAAGCTTCTTGTAACCTATTTGTGAAAAGTTATACCAGTCCTATGCATCCTCTTCGGGTGTGTCTATTTTGTATCCAACATCTAAATGCATCATATTCTGTTTCGTCGACTCTATATTTGACACTCGGAGGCGCACCTGTCTACGCCTGTCTAGTTCATTTACTCCTCTTGTTTGTGAATCTATGTTCGAGCAACACCTGCTCTTTCCTCCGGCGGTCCTGCCCTACATACACAACAATTGCAGCTACAAACACTCAAGCAAATGCATACAGGAATGGAGGGAAAAGAGACACACGTGAACATGGAAGCAGCAATTCGCCTCACACAACAATATACACAGAAACACATTGAAATATAGAGACGAACACAAGCACATAACTCAGAGAGACAGGCATATGGACGGATACCTAACCTATCAATCCGTCCAGCCAAGACACAGACACAGACACAGACACAGACACAGACACAGACAAACACACAGACAGACAGACAGACAGACACCACCCCATCCCCCTCTACCAACCACAGACAAGAACACAAGCAGTACTCACGCATGAAGTGAACGATAAGACCGATGAGAAGCGCCACGACGACGATGACGGCGAGGCAGACGATGAAGAACTTGAGCAGGAAGCGGCGCCGTTTCTTCTCGCCGAAGCGGATCTCGGGCACGGTGCCCGTCCCGGGCGGCAGGGAGTGCATGTAGTCCTTGGCCACGGGCACGCGCCCATCCTGCTGCAGCTGGCCCCCGGAGGACGAGTTGCCCCGGGCACCCCCACCTCCTCCCCGCACCTTGTGATCCCTGTTGTCCTCCTCGGTGAAGAGCGGGTTGTCGTAGCAAGCCTGCAGAAGATTCACGTGCTCGTCACCCACTTTGCGCTGCAGTGCACGGAGCGGGATGTCCCGCAAGAAATGACCTGACATGGACATGTCCCAGCTATGACACCCACCGGGACCAAGTGGGGGAGTTCTAATGTGGTCTTGAGTGTTTGATGAATAGTCAGACTGCACGTTTTTTTTCTGAGGTTGTACGACCTTTTTATTTGGGCGTAGTTCAACGTACAGAGATAGAGTGTTTGATGAACAGTTCTGGCTGCAAGAATTTTTTCTGCTGAGGTTGTACAACCTCTTTGGCGTAGTTCAACGTACAGAGATAGATAGATAGAGAGAGAGAGAGAGAAAGTTTGGGTTGATCGGGATTTTCTTGACCCCTGGTAGTGTGGTATTAAGTTGAAGCCCCCTGGGTTGTTGTCAGTTGTAGCAACGAGAACGAGGGGGTAGTCGGGTGTGTGAGGTAAAGAGGTGTAATACTAAATGTTAGTTCCAGCAGCCACGTTTCACTTTGTTTAGCTTTTGACAAAAGGGAGGGGGTCTAAAGCAGAAACGTCGGTTGCACGCTCCTCAAAGTTTAAGCCCAAGTAGTGGCTTTAAAGGTAAAACACCCCCTACTGAAATCGGCTGACTGTGCAGCCTGGCTATCTATCCGTTGCAACACCACGGCCAATCGTCTGTTCCGAGTTTAAGTCTCTTAAGCTTTTAGCAAAAATGAAACGCCCCTACTAACGCCGGCTGAGTGAGGAGGACAAAAGAAATTAAATGAGTCCTGTGAGTCTCCTTGTTTCAGGCAGACGAAGTGCGTATCGCGGGAGATGTGTATGTGCTGCACAAGACCAGTTCTACATCACAAAAAGGTTCGGATTCATCTTCAAACTTTTGGGGACGGCAGCCGTAAAAAAGGTATTTGCAATGTCAATCAGTTCCCTGAAAGATCTGGGGACGTCACCCGCCGTCTAAACGGCCATAGCAGCAGCATGCAGACCAATTCTACTTGCATACACACAAACGCCTGTGTTATTTATCTTGCACTTAGTCCATTATGATCATACAAACAAGTCACAAAACCTAAACATGGCGAGTTCCGAAGATTTCACACACAAACGTTTTTACTCAGATAACTACGATTGTCACCGTGTGTACATCATTCACGAAAGCAGAGAAGAAGGGTTGGTTTCAGTTCAAAGAGACAGTTACGTTGTGTCTATTGTCAGGTTAATAACGGATATTTTCTGCTTGCTGTGTCGTCATAGCCAGTCACAGCATCATGATATACTGTTTTTGTGTGTCGATTCTATCTGTCTGGCTGACTGCCGGTGAGCTGAAATGATTTGTCAATCGTCCGTGGCTAAGTCTAGAGCAATCCTGTCATCTTCATCGTCAGAGCAACCGAGCATCACACAGGACACATTCTCATGATACTAAAATTGTCCATGGAGAAAACATATTTCTTTCGAAATCTTTCTGAAAATTCTTCTTGGTAGAGTTTTGATGAATGGTTTTGACAGCCAGTTTTTCTTCTTCTAACGCTGATGTACTGCCACGTTGGCGTTGAAACTGTTGTTACGAGTACTGGAAGGTCTGACTCTGGCTCTAGCGTCGGAGTATTTGCGGTCTAAGAATGAATGTAGGAAACACGACCACGATTTAGAATCCGCCCGAGTTTGATGAAATATGTGGCCGTTATGTTAAACTCTTGTGGTGATCCTCTACAAATCAATATGATTTACGTCCGAACTGCTCAAAGCTTGAGTCACAGCACGGGACACAGTAACTCCTTTCACTTTCTGTACGAAGAACACAAACACTATTTTTCACAGAACATTGTCCATAAAAAGGATCATTTCTGTAGCGCGAAAGCTAAGCGCACACAGCATTGATTTTCCATTACGTCAATGGTAAATAAACTCAAAACAGAAATGTTCTAGTCAAAGCAAAGTTGGACATATACTGTCAGAGGTGCCGACACCGGCGTATAAAAGAGCATTAATTGTAAACCCATGTTTCTATAAAGCCACACCCGCTTACTGAGATACCCCAAAGTTGAAAGCACACAACTGCTTACAGCAACAAGCACAAACTCACTCGTTCCGCAGGCTTCATACTCTGCAATGAGTTCTTTATATTCTTAAACTTGATTGCGGCAGAGATAGAACGAGAATTGTATTTCTCTGATTGGGATATTTTTATCGCTTTGTTTTGCAGAAGATTGCTGTTGAAACAAAATCTCTTTGAAGTTCCGTGGCCAATTTGCTGTTAGCGCGTACGTGGGTGTTACTTGAATTCAAACGGCCAACGCAAATGGGTCGCTGATAAACAATGACGTTGTAACTATGGCAAAACTCCACAACAAAACGAAGAAAGACGAGCGCGCTGATACGAAGCTTTCTCGTGTAGAACAGAGCACTGAGGCATCAACAACACAAATGCCACAAGCAGAACAAAAAGTATGTCATTTTTTTTCTCTTCTTTCAACGGATCAACTCCTGAAGATGAAAAACTAAAACAACTATCAGCAACGCTCAAAAAAGAACATGTGTGTTGCAGTACTTCAATATACCATAATATGAAACAGATCACTGAAGGATCACAAACGCTCCTCCACAAGCAGAATACTGTTTTTAGTTCTCATATCTTAGTAGAACACCTTTCTTCCAAAGTGTAGGAACACTTAACCTGTATAACTTCCCGAAAATGTAGCAACTCTAAAGCTATACCGCTTCCCGAAAGTGTAGCAACACTGAAGCTGGAACACATTCCCAAACTGAAGCAATACTAAAACTGCAACACTTTTCCAAAATGTAACAACACTAAATCCGGAGAGCCCAGAGACAGCCAAGCTCACGGAGTTAACGTGCACGACACACTTGCTAACTTGTCAAGTTGTGCAAGTTGCCAGCCGAGGCCAGACCAGTGTCGCCGTCGCAGCAACCCGTCTCCATCGCCACCCCCGTCCCGCCAGTCACTGCCGCGGTTCTGGCACCATATACCACCACTGCGGCCTGCGACAACCACTCTTTCGTCTCTCTCTATATCTCCCTCTTCTCCCTGTGTCTACCTGTAAGCTCTTTCTCTTCTGATTGTCCCTCTCTCTCATTCTGTCTCTGTCTCTCTCAATCTCTTCTCTCCTCTCCTCGCTGTCTCTCTCTCTCACTCTCTTCTCTCTGCTGCTATCTTTTCTGTCTCTCTCTTCCTTTCCTCTCTCTCTCTCTCTCTCTCGCTCTCTCGCTCTCTCTCTCTCTCTCTCTCTCTCTCTCTCTCTCTCTTGAAATTAAGAGATGTTGTAACCTCGTAGTTAAAGACCGTGTAATATATGTTTTATTCTGTAGTGTTGTGCGATTATTATGTTATTATGTTGTACCTTTTCTGCACCTGATGAGTTATATTATTTGCAACGTGAACCGTTTGTTCACACCCATTCATAAGGGGCTATGGCCTATTGAATAAATTATCTGCGTCTGCGTCTGCGTCTCTGTCTCTGTCTCTCTCTCTCTCTGTTCACTGTGTCTACCTGTCGCTCTCTGTCTTCTCGCTCTCTCTCTCTCCCTCTCTCTATCTTCTCTCCCCCTTTCGTTTGTCTCTCTACTCTCTCTTATTGTGTCTACCTGTCGCTCTCTATCTTCTCGATGTCTCTCTCTTCTCTCTCTCTCTCTCTGCTCTCTCTCTCTCTTCTCTCTCTCTCTCTGCTCTCTCTCTCTCTCTCTCTCTCTCTCTCTCTCTCTCTCTCTCTCTTCTCGAGAAGAGTGTATCAGGCTATTAGAACCAGATATATTGGCATACCGGTTGACTCTCCATGCGAACTCCAACTGTGTGAACTGTTGAAAGGTAGCGACGAAACAAAAGCCGTAAGTTTTGCTAAATATCTATTCCTGGCTTGGAAAGCGAGGCAGAAGAGACTTGATGTTTGATTCGTGACATGAAAAATGTACCCCTCGGTATTACCGTTACCAGAAAGTTTTCATGGTTGATACACTGTTTGCTACGATGTATATATCTATATTGTGAGGTGACTATATTAGCAAGCAACTGCCAAAAATATTTACACCATGTATATACATTTGATTCGATTACGTGAAATGCTGATTTTGTACATTTTTTCTTTTTATTACCATTGTAAAAACCAAATCACTGGTTACACAATTAAACAATCCAATCTCTCTCTTCTCTCTCTCTTTCTTCTCCCTTTGTCTACCTGTCGCCCTCTCTCTCTCTCGCTCCCTTTCTTTCGCCTCTCCCTGCTCTTTCTTTCTCTTTTCCCCTTGTGGCAACATATGTCGCTCTCTGGGTCACTCACTCTCTCCTCTCTGTCTCTCATTCTCTCCTCTCTGTCTCTCGCTCTCTTTCCCTTTTTTCGTCTTACTGCTTCTCTCTTTCTCTCTCTCTCTCTCTCTCTCTCTCTCTCTCTCTCTCTCTCTCTCTTTTCTCTGCGTTCTCTCTCTTTTCTCCCTCTCGACGCAGGTGTGTCCCTGTCGCTTTGTATTGACTGGGCGGTATTGGTTTCCACAGGCCACAGGCGAGGGTATTACGGCAGTGCCAGCTATTAATTGGGCTGTTTCTGTTCTCGATGGTGATTAGGTATGCAGGTAAAAAACACGCGTGAAGGCAGACGGTATCGTTATATATAGGTTACACACCCCGAGTTCTGAATAACTTGCATATTTTCCCGAGGGTCGATTTTCAGGTATTCCCCAGCCTCTGGCCAAGTAATCCCTGAAAATCTACCCGAGGGAAACAATGCAGGCTATTCAGGACGAGGTGTGTAAGCTTTTTATCCCTCGACCACGACGTTTTCATCAAAAACACCAACTTTTCCAACACAATCCTGCTCTGTGTATGGGCTGTGGAAGAGAGACCGTTTCTTGCAAAACCTAGTGCAAACATTGGAGGGGCCAGTCACGAGCGAGGGGTGTGTCTGAAACACATGCGTGAAATTCGTCTATTCTTGCAAAACCTAGTGTAAACATTGGAGGGGCCAGTCACGAGCGAGGGGTGTGTCTGAAACACATGCGTGAAATTCGTCTATTCTTGCAAAACCTAGTGCAAACATTGGAGGGGCCAGTCACGAGCGAGGGGTGTGTCTGAAACACATGCGTGAAATTCGTCTATTCTTGCAAAACCAAGTGCAAACATTGGAGGGGCCAGTCACGAGCGAGGGGTGTGTCGGAAACACATGCGTGGAATTCGTCTATTCTACAAAAAGTACCACTTAGCACACCGAGCACCAAGACTGTTCATTATTGGTATGTGACTGACTGGAGGGATGGTCTTATCCCGTGTTAAATCCTCTGAAGATCTGAGACAGTGAGGCGATGTCTTTTTACAAGTCGGAGTGGGCTTTTACTTAGATGACACAGCAATGAATAAACAAGCTTTTCCATGTCAAATTTATCAGTGTTATGCACACAAATCGGCAAATGAAAACATCATTCTTCATGCTTTGTCATCGAAGTAATATGTCAATGCCTTTGCGAATAGCGTGAATCAATCGCGTGTTCAATCATTTTGTAAGGGGCAAAATTCTACTCAAGCCTTTCATTATTGATTTAAATTTTTTATTTTTTTACTTCATTGAATTTTGTTACGGTGTACAAGTTGAATCAACAGCAAATCCAGAAAAAACAAACATTATGCTGTAAATAGTGTATACCTTATAATTATGATAAAGTATTCCAAATCGTAACTCGAGGAACATTAAATTGCATTAGTTGGTTTGCTTGAAACTGAGATACTGATATTTTTGTGCTTTTATCACTTTGCCTAATCTATTGACGATTGCTCTTTGTTTTACTGCAAGAAACTTCGTTATGAGGTATAAAGTGAATGAACTGCGATTACAGAGGAAGCAAAGTGTGTGACTTCTACGCATAATTATTGCATATCCCGATTAAGAATTGTTCATCGTTACTCAATGAATATCAGTGCATTTGTGCATTGATTCATCAACAAATCATAACTCACCACGGAAAACAGATAGGGTGTTGATGTTTGGAGGGATGGTTTTATCCAATGATAAGGCCAGGCCAGAACTGAGATACTGAGGCGAACTGTTTTCACGAGGCGGAGTGGGACTTTAAGAGACCTGTGTCTTAGTTCAAAATTGCAGCAGTGCATGGGTCTTTCGCCTAAACTGCTGTGTGCGCGTAAAACAGTTTTCCTCTCCTTTTCCATTATAATGCAATATGTCAAAACAAGTGGTCAGGTCATTTTCTATATCATATCAGGGGTGTCGTTTGGGTCGGCCCTTCGGCCAATCGCCGATTTTTTGTTTTTACTTTGGCCGAAACTTTCATGTCCCTATCGGCCAAATGTCCGAAGAGTATTCGCCTAAATCGGCCAAAGTGTGTCCATTTTTTTGTATTGGTCAGGCTTTGATTGCTAAAACTGCTGCCGATGTACTTAGTCAACTGACTGGCGTTTATTTCCTTCGCGAATACCAAAAACGAAACATCAATGTTTTGAACGGAAACCATTGCAAAAAAATATAGATGCCAGAGTGGTTTCCCTTGCGTTCGCCGGTTCGCGATAGTTTATCAGTCAGTCAGTGCTTTCGATTTGGATTTGAACATCATGTCGCAACCAAAAAAGAAAAAAAACTAAATTGGCCAAGGTTTGCTACCCTTCGCCAAGGTAAGTGATTCCGGACAAAATGACAGGAACACCGCGAATGTGGACAGTGTCAGTGTGAGTGGTAGTAGTGTAGCAGACGACATAGCAGACGATAGTCACCGCGAATCAAAATCTGCTGAGCCAGAGAATGAAAAGCGTCCTCCAAATCGTGGTTTTCAAGCAAAATGGCTCACCCTACACGGTCTTTTATTGTCATGTTTCCCAAGGTTTGTCAAGATTTGCACAAGATTGGAAGAGGTTTACTTTCAAGAAATTAAAGTTAAAGGTTTGAAAAAGTTTCAGGTGTCTGATGTAATTAAATCAGCAACATATAATCTAGGGGGTGTTACAGGGGTCCGTACCCCCCCCCCCCCCCCCGGCTGTCTGAATTTTTTTTCCTTCTCTTTTTCTGTCTGTAAAGCCGGGGGAAGAGTTAATTGTTTAGTTGTCAAGTCAAGTCAAGTCAAGTCAAGTTTTTATTGTTCATTACCCAGGGGCATTATAAACAATATTCGCAAATTCAAAAATGCACAAAGTACCAAGTGATCAAAAAACAAAAACAAAAAGAAAAATAGAAGATAAGAAAAGAAAAAATGAAAAAAATATTTGGAAAACAAAAGTACACAGACAGTGAACACAAAATATTATAGTACAGAAAATGCAAACACACACACACATTGATTCCTGGCAATGGGGGACACAAAACGAAAATACGCTTAACAAATCCCAGCACTATGAAAAATTGCTACTAATTAATTTTATAAATTCCAAGAGTTTCGTCAACAATTTCTTATTTCTTGATACAAACAGTTTTTTGTATTTAAGTGAATTTGGTTTTTTCCAGTAGAATGGTGGAATAAGTTCTGCTCTTTTTTCATTGAAAAAGTCACAAACAAACAAATAATGATACTCATCTCCTATATCTTCTGATGTACATTTTCTGCAAATGCGATTCGCTCTAGGTATATTAAGGTATCTTTCTTTCTGTACTGGCAGGTTGTTATTTGTAGTTCTAAATTTCATGAGTGTAACGACTTTTTGGAACGACAAGGATTTAATGTAGTCTTCACACACAAAACTATCTTTAAACATTCTATAATTACAAAAAATGTCTTTTGTATCCATTTCTGAGAACCAATTGTGAATATACTGGTCATATAAACACCGCTTTACTTTTTCTTTAAACCAAGTAGATGTATATTGAGAAACAAATTCTTGTTGTATCCAAAACCCAGAAAGACCTATATCACTTAACGTTTTTTCTATGCATGACAGATAGTCAGAAGTAAACATCTTTTGCGAATATAGTCTATAGGTAAATCTGTAAGCAACACTTGAAAATTTATTTTTGTTAACTGGGTCAATTAGTTTATACCAATAACAGAGCATTCTACATTTCATATTGACATCTAAGGGATATTTTCCAAGTTCGCCAAAAACCATTGCATTAGGGGTGGATTTTCTTAGTTTGAAAACTATCTTATAAAAACGCAACTGAAGCTTCGTAGCTAAATCGCAAGAACCTGAACCCCAAATTTCACAGCCATATAGTAAAATCGGAACAATCATTTTGTCAAATAGATCAATCTGTATATCCACGGGCAATGAGAGTTGTCTACATGTGCGAAGAAGAGCAAACATAGCCCTTGACGCACGGTCATACACATTTTTTTGTGCTACCGAAAATTTATTATTATAATTAATCTGTAACCCTAAGTACATCACATCAAGGACTACCTCAATTGGCTTATCATCATACGTAAATTTAGGTATAATTCTTATTTTACCCCTTGAAAAAACAATGACTTTCGTTTTTTTAACATTAATATTCAGTTTCCATTTCAAGCAGTATGCATGCATTTTATCTAAGCATTCTTGCAATTTCGTTTCAGACTCAGCACAAATCACAGTGTCATCAGCGTACAATAATACAAACAGTTGAAACATTACATTCACATCAGCATCATCCATACCAAGAGAAACAGCTTCTCTAGAGAGAGAAGTCAATCCATCACTAGTTTCCCCTAAATACGGCTTTAGGTCATTTAAAAACAAAGCAAAAAACAAGGGAGACAAATTTTCTCCTTGTCTGACCCCACAAATGCTAGGGAAATAACCAGAACATTCACCTTTAACTTTAATACATGATTTTGCTTTATCATACATATTTTTAACAGTTTTCAAAAAATTTCCATTAACATCAAAGCTAACTAATTTCTCCCATAAAAGTGCTCGCCGAACTTTATCGAACGCTTTCTCATAGTCGACAAATGCACAATACAAACGCTTTTTCTTTTGGAGAAAAAAATTTATAACACAATGCAAAGTAAAGATATGATCTAATGTTGAAAAACCAGCACGAAATCCTGTCTGTTCTTGACCTAACTTATCATTAAGTTCCAAGAAAGTCGATAATCTGGTATTTAAAATCGCAGTGAATAGTTTACCAAAGCAGCTAAGTATTGTTATTCCTCTATAATTAGTTGGGTCTGTTTGGGAACCCTTATTTTTATACAGCGGGATAATTTCGCCAATGGACCACTGAGTAGGAACATTACCAGACTGTAACACAACATTAAACAACTTAACAACAATATCAGTCATCCCATCGTTAAAGGCTTTCAAATACTCATTAATAACTTTATCTTGACCACACGCTTTGTTGTTTTTCAATTTTTTTACACATTTTATAAATTCCTCTTTTGTAATGGGTGCATTCAGAACTTCATTATTTACACTATTATCACCAAACAGATCTCTTTCTTCATCCACATCATCTTCGTCACATTCCTGTAACTTTGTAAAGTGTTCTAGAAATGATGAGCAAGAAGGAAACTTAGTACTTTTGTTATTATTCTTATTCTTATTTAGCTCATTCCATTACGCCTTTGGATCGCAAGTTTTCATTTTTCTTAGTTTCTTCACAAATTCTTTATGATACAACTTACATTCTTTTTTTTATTGTTGTTTTATAGTCCTTAAAGGCATTCTTCTTTTCATGCTCAGAAAAAATATTTCTAAAACGCTTAACTTTGTTTTTTGCACGTACAAATATTTTCCTTTTTTCTTTACAAACTGCATTGAACCAAGGCTGGTGTGGTTTTCGTTTCTTACTATTTACATGTTTTATCTTATTCTTTTTCTTAATTACTCCAATTTTTTCCGCAGAACGCTTTAGAATGTCACATATATTAGTAGTTACATTATCAATGTCCTCTGCAGACACATTAATAACAGAGCTCAACATGTTTGTTAATTGAATATCAATATCACTAATATCAGTTTCCTCTAAAGAGGTTGTGAAAGCTAACTTACTCCCTTCATTCCAATTTGGTTTTGTGTATTCAACGTTATTTTCGATATGCTCTAAGTTCTCATTTGGATTTCTCATGTCATTCACGCAATCAATACTTTCATCGTTTCTATCAGACTCATCGCGCCTAAAGAAAGATAGGGCGACACGTCTTCTTTCTAACCATACAATATGATGTCACCGGCACGGTTGGTCTAGTGGTAAGGCGTCCGCCGGCCCGTGATCGGATCATACCTAAGACTTTAAAATTGGCAATCTAGTGGCTGCTCCGCCTGGCGTCTGGCATTATGGGGTTAGTGCTAGGACTGGTTGGTCCGGTGTCAGAATAATGTGACTGGGTGAGACATGAAGCCTGTGCTGCGACTTCTGTCTTGTGTGTGACGCACGTTAAATGTCAAAGCAGCACCGCCCTGATATGGCCCTTCGTGGTCGGCTGGGCATTAAGCAGAACAAACAAACAAATATGATGTCGAGAGCGGATATCAGTGAAGATAGATTGCCATTATTTAATACTAACGTTAAAAGAAATAAATTAATGAGTGGCTGCTGACACCAGTTGATCATGTTTAAAATCAAGGATAAGCCACAGTCATATTGTTTATAAAATAGCTACAATTCTTCAGCTTCAGCTTTGCCCCCCCAGACCCCCTAACGGGACCCTGGACCCCAGGTTGTACCCCCCCCCCCTCTGGCTTAACTGCTCCGCCCCTGTAATCTGTGTTCCTAAGACAATGATTGTATGTATTGGTGTTCCCCTCTTCAGTCTTGTGCTTCAATAACAATGTTGCGGTGACTTTGTATGAGCCAAAATAATAGCCGAACATTTTCCAAGATGTCTTAAAGCTTTCTGACAGTTTCGGCCAAATGTCCCAACATGAAAATGTCTGGCAACACCCTTGATCTGATACTCATAATTCTGATATTGAGTACTAATTATAATGTCAACACAACTCTCATTTGCAAATTT
Source organism: Littorina saxatilis (assembly GCF_037325665.1). NCBI lineage: Eukaryota > Metazoa > Mollusca > Gastropoda > Littorinimorpha > Littorinidae > Littorina > Littorina saxatilis. The sequence goes on from NC_090246.1 coordinate 12,437,988, forward strand.
CTGAGGTTCTCGAATTTATTCTAATGTGAAAGTATCTATCTCATATTCAGCTTGATGTGGCATTGCGCAGGCCCAGACAGCGCCATTACAGAATTCATCACGGACAGGAAATGTAAAAAAGGTCATGTTTCTTTTGATCTTCTCCAACTCCCTTGAGCTGTGGAATGTAATGACTTTCGCCCTGCTACCACAGAGTAAACATCCGACTCCAACGTTAAAGTGCCGATAGACAAAACGCCCAGACATTGTTGATTAGCGACTGTTTTTTTTTGCCCTGTCATGTTAACGAGTTCTGCTTTTGGAATAATATGGTCTTTTTGCTTTCTTCAGTTTTTGAGAAAAACCCGAAGCTGCAGGGAAGCGTCTCTGAATTTTTGCCTGGCAGTGTATTCATGAATTTTAGATTTTCTGCTCCCGGTCAACTCAGTTGAGTTATCCGATCATGCGGATGGTTGTCCATAAAAAAAACGCCAGACAGTGATGACAACATAAAAATATATCTTATCAGTCTCTCTTCCCTCCCAATGATCTGTTTCTCTGGCTCAGTATGTCATTTTCTGACTCACTTATATAAGAATAAAGCGAGGAAGAACATTCTCTCTCTCTCTCTCTCTCTCTCTCTCTCTCTCTCTCTCTCTCTCTCTCTCTCTCTCTCTCTCTCTCTCTCTCTCTCTCTCTCTCTCTCTCTCTCTCTCTCTCTCTCTCTCTCTCTCTCTCTCTCTCTCTCTCTCTCTCCATTTTTTTTTTTTACAAAATTTGCTAGCATAATATATATGTTTCATGCCTATGAAAAAGCGTTTTCAGTGTGATGCAAAGCGTTCTTTAATTCTGATTCAACGTTTCACATTGCAACATCTTGTTTAGCCCCAGAGATTAACATTAATCACACTCGAATGAAGAAATCAAATCATAGCACAAATGACAGAATCCGTAAGGGTCGAGATTGCAAGGTGTGGGTTGGGGAGTTGGTAAATGGAGACTGCAGCGTTCAAGGCACACCCCTTCCCGTCTAAACATGGGATAGAAACGTTCAAGGCACACCCCTTCCCGTCTAAACATGGGATAGAAACGTTCAAGGCACACCCCTTCCCGTCTAAACATGGGATAGAAACGTTCAAGGCACATCCCTTCCCGTCTAAACATGGGATAGAAACGTTCAAGGCACATCCCTTCCCGTCTAAACATGGGATAGAAACGTTCAAGGCACACCCCTTCCCGTCTAAACATGGGATAGAAACGTTCAAGGCACACCCCTTCCCGTCTAAACATGGGATAGAAACGTTCAAGGCACATCCCTTCCCGTCTAAACATGGGATAGAAACGTTCAAGGCACACCCCTTCCCGTCTAAACATGGGATAGAAACGTTCAAGGCACACCCCTTCCCGTCTAAACATGGGATAGAAACGTTCAAGGCACACCCCTTCCCGTCTAAACATGGGATAGAAACGTTCAAGGCACACCGCTTCTCGTCTAAACATGGGATAGAAACGTTCAAGGCACACCCCTTCCCGTCTAAACATGGGATAGAAACGTTCAAGGCACACCCCTTCCCGTCTAAACATGGGATAGAAACGTTCAAGGCACACCCCTTCCCGTCACATGGGATAGAAACGTTCAAGGCACACCCCTTCCCGTCACATGGGATAGAAACGTTCAAGGCACACCCCTTCCCGTCACATGGGATAGAAACGTTCCTCCGCCTGGACACATACCAAACATCAAAACCCTGACTGATTTTGTTTTAACGAATAAAGTCTCAAAAAGTGACTTGTGGTTTTAACTAAACCAATTTATAAATAATATTCCCGCTGTGCACGGAGAGGACCCAGGCTGTTTAATGTTGGTATGTGACCAAGTGGAGGGATGGTTTTATCGCATGTAAAGTCGTAGAATAAAACAAGTGTTTTTCTTCGCAAAATGGGAAAGGGGTTGTAGCCGCTATCTTTCTAACCCTAGCATTATCAGCGACCGATCAGTGTACACACACACACACACACACACGCGCGCACGCACACACACACACACACACACTGACGCACGCACGCACGCACACACACACACACACACACACACCCGCGAGCACGCACGCACGCACGCGCGCACGCACGCATGCGCACGCACGCACGCATGCGCACGCACGCACGCACACACACACACACACACACACACACACACACACACAACAATAGAGAATAGAACAAGTGTACTCTTTGCTCGATGGCGAGATGCGGGGATATGGAGTCGTGATCTTTCTGTCATTGATCAAGTGATCCTTCGCCATGTCAACAATCCTCGCGACATGCTCTGTGCGCTCTGACAAATCCCTGGGGATCAATTCTTTCTGGCATGTCTCCCCTCATGTTATGTTACATATTTCTAAACATTCTCTCTCAATACCCCTTCCCTCCTTTATTCTTCAAGCGCACCAACACTCCCGCTCCTCTATTATGCGAGAACTATGCTACTTTTCATATTTCTGAAATATTCACTCCAACCACTGCCCATTAGGCCTAAAAAAAAATAGGTGTGGTTACGGTAACCCGACCTACCCTATTTTTAGGGGCCGATCCTATAACTTTTTATTACATTTGTCAAAAAAAAAAAAAAAAAAAAAAACCGAGTACAAAAAACGCAATGAAAGCGAAAGCGCTCGAGTCGCACACTTATTTCCCTGTCAAGTAGGTTTAATTTGTACACATTAGAAAAAAAAGTTAAAAAAAAAAAAAAGTGATTGCCTACCTACCTACCCTATTTTTTTTGGCTATGTTACCGTAACCACACCTATTTTTGTTTTGGCCTTACCCACACACACACATCAACACACACACATAAACACACACGCACGCACACACTCACAATCTGATGCTCTTTCGACAAGGGATCTCCTCTGCTCAAAGCCATTTTCTCTTTGTAAGGCCCAAAAAAAAAAAAAAATAGGTGTGGTTACGGTAACATAGCCACAAAAAAAAGGGTAGGTAGGTAGGCAATCACTTTTTTTTTTTTTTTTACTTTTTTTTCTAATGTGTACAAATTAAACCTACTTGACAGGGAAATAAGTGTGCGACACGGGCGCTTTCGCTTTCATTGCGTTTTTTGCACTCGTTTGTTTTTTTGTTTTTTGTTTTTTGACAAATGTAATAAAAAGTTATAGGATCGGCCCCTAAAAATAGGGTAGGTCGGGTTACCGTAACCACACCTATTTTTTTTTTAGGCCTAATGACATGCTGTGTCTTCTCAGCTTTTTGAGTGTTGTGAAACGTTATCACAGTGGTTTGGGGTCAGGGTTAGAGCGGAGAAGGAAATGCCGAATCACGAGGAGAGAGAGAGGAGGAGGAGGAAATAGAGGGAGCTGAGGGAAGACCTTTATTTCAAATGAAAAGAAAATATCCAAAATAAACTTAGCAAAAAAAGTATTGCAACAAATTTCGTACCTTAATTTAAACATTCATCCCCTTGTGTCATTTCATTCAAACTTTGTATGCCATTAAAGGCTCTTCATTTGGCTATCTTGCACACTTTTTTGATCAAAGATTTCTTTTACAAGGGTCACGTGACCGCGGCTCAAACAAGGGTACCCCCAAAATCGACCTCACAAAAACGTACTGTACCAATCAAAAAAAAAAAAACACGCGTAAATTCAGGATAGGCATAACAAACTTCACAACTTTTATATACGAGGAGAAAGTCAAATGAATGACCTAACCAGAACACGTTGTTTTGATTGGCTACGTTGTGCAGTTCTTGTGCTGTACCTCTTCTACTGATCCAGATGTTTGATCGCATGAGCGGTCGAACACGGGAGGTAATGAAATTTACCTTAACTATTGTGTCGCCGCATTATCCAAATATTCATATAAGGCCAAACAAAAATATATGTTGGTTTAGGGTAACGTGACCAAAAAAAATAGGGTGGGTAGGTCGGCTTAAAAAAAAGTCTCGGTATGGTTCGCAAAACGTGCCAGAGATAGCTTAAATTTTTTTTTGAGAAATGAAAAAAAGTTTTAGGGTTGGCGGACAAAAATAGGGTCGGTCGGGTTACCCTAAACCGACATATATTTGTGTTTGGCATAAAGGCCATACCATGTTAGTTTTCGATTGCGTGAGACAAAACTGAGGTTGTCACGGAAGCATGAGCAGCTTAGCCTCCTTGTTCCCTCGCTAAATGTTACGTAACAGCATATTGGTTACGAGTTAGCTTCCAGATCCCCCCCCCCCCCGATCGTTTGTAGACGTATACAGATAAATTATGATCGTTATCTGATGTACAGTAGTCAGAAAGAAATAATGACTTTCCTCTGAATAATCCTGTTTGGTCACGAAAGCGCGCTGTCAGTAATTGACAGGACACACTGCCCCCCCACCCTCCCTCCCTGCTGAATTTTGGCTTTTAAATTAACACACAAAAACCAGAACAAACGGACATCGACAAAGCTAGAATGGTTGCTTTCTGGAGAGGCTCGTTTTACAAAGTTTTTTAAAAGTATTTTTGACTTATAAATAAAGAAATAGATAAATAAATAAATAAATAAACCGATAAATAAATAAATTAATAAATAAATAAATAAATAGATAAATATATACGGATTCCCACAATCGTGGGCTCCACTCCTAAAGCAAACTGATAGAAATATCTGGGCTCGCTCAATCATCCAAGTATTCCTACACCGTTCTGGAAACTGCTCGAAATGGACATAATTACTGATTTACTGTGGATATAGACATAGATCTGTATCTTCTTTCGAGAAGGGAAAAAAGGGTTAGCGAATCAAGAGAGGGGGACGAAGTGGAAGACAAATCAAGCGGCAAGTGCACAGCAGGCGACTGACAGGTTGATTGGCAAAGGTAAAAGTAGCGTAAAATGGGTGGGCGTGTGCAGGAGAGAGAGAGAGAGAGAGAGAGAGAGAGAGAGAGAGAGAGAGAGAGAGAGAGAGAGAGAGAGCGAGAGAGCGAGAGAGCGAGAGAGAGAGAGAGAGAGAGAGAGAGAGAGAGAGAGAGAGAGAGAGAGAGAGAGAGAGAGAGAGAGAGAGAGAGAGAGAGAGAGAGAGAGAGAGTGCTGTTAATAAGATTGAAACGCTCGTCAAATGGTAGGATAAGGTCGAAACAGGCGGCACACATATATATAAGTTTGTCTACGGTCATGGAACCTCACAGTCAGGTTTACCGACATACTGACCAATTTAACGGACCTACCAAAAGACAAACAGTCACAGACAGACAGACACCCGAGTTGAAAAGAGAGAGAGAGAGAATTGAATTGAATTGAATTGAACTTTATTTAACAAGGATTAAGATTTAAGGGATTTTAGAGAGAGAGAGAGAGAGAGAGAGAGAGAGAGAGAGAGAGAGAGAGAGAGAGAGAGAGAGCGATAGACACAGAGACAGAGAGAAACAGAGACAGAGAGAAACAGAGACAGAGGAACAGAGAGAAGACGCTTTCTATTCCAGCACAGGACCCAGCGTCTAATGACATTCATGGAATTCTTTCCGGGGCGCCAAACCGTATTTGAGCGGGGAGGCGACTACTTGGCGATGGCCTGCTGTCTGTGCTGCCGTCATCTGTCCTGTCATCTTAGCAGCCACAGTTCGGCGCTTCTCAGACCTCTCCTCCGTTTTATGGCGCCAGACACATCCTGGCATGCCCCTCTTCAGCGTCATCTTCATCGTTTTCTGCATGGGATTGGGGCCTTTTGTGTGCATATTGTCGACAGGACTAGTTTTCTTTTTAGCACTACCAGGAACCGTGCGGTGTTCTGTTGATGTCCAATTCTCTGGATACCCAACCGTAAACCCAACCCACTCATGTACAAGTTGATGTCCAATTCTCTGAACGTCCAACACACTCATGTACTTTTGAAAGAATCGCACGGTACGAAACTTCCAGTCTTCAACGTCCAAAATGATCAAGCGTTCATGAATGAGAAATCCCAAAAGAGATAGACTGCCAATTTTCCAAAATCATGAATAAAAAAACCTTATAGGTGAAGGTAATGGAACTTTTAGTACCTTATCATTCTTGTGTTTTAGTTCATGAATAAAAAAAACCTTATAGGTGAAGGTAATGGAACTTTTAGTACCTTATCATTCTTGTGTTTTAGTTCATGAATAAAAAAACCTTATAGGTGAAGGTAATGGAACTTTTAGTACCTTATCATTCTTGTGTTTTAGTTCATGAATAAAAAAACCTTATAGGTGAAGGTAATGGAACTCTTAGTACCTTATCATTCTTGTGTTTTAGTTCATGAATAAAAAAACCTTATAGGTGAAGGTAATGGAACTTTTAGTACCTTATCATTCTTGTGTTTTAGTTCATGAATAAAAAAACCTTATAGGTGAAGGTAATGGAACTTTTAGTACCTTATCATTCTTGTGTTTTAGTTCATGAATAAAAAAAACCTTATTGGTGAAGGTAATGGAACTCTTAGTACCTTATCATTCTTGTGTTTTAGTTCATGAATAAAAAAACCTTATAGGTGAAGGTAATGGAACTTTTAGTACCTTATCATTCTTGTGTTTTAGTTCATGAATAAAAAAAACCTTATAGGTGAAGGTAATGGAACTTTTAGTACCTTATCATTCTTGTGTTTTAGTTCATGAATAAAAAAACCTTATAGGTGAAGGTAATGGAACCTTTAGTACCTTATCATTCTTGTGTTTTAGTTCATGAATAAAACTAACTTTCTCTTTGCAGAAACACAGAAAACAGGAAGGTGTACCAAAGTGGCTCCCCGGACCTTGTGGACAGAAATAGAGTACCGTAAAACCTTTTATGAAGAGAAACTTGATTTCTACTACAGTATATGCTTTCTAGGCGGAACGATGCTTCTATCCACTGTCCTCGGCTAGGCGGCACTGTGTGTGCGTGCATGCGCACTGCGTGCGTGCGTGTGTGTGTGTGTATGTGTGTGTGTGTGTGTATGTGTGTGTGTGTGTGTGCGTGAGAGTGCGTGCCAGCGCGAACGTGCGTGCGTGCGTGCATTGCGGAGTCACAAGAATACTTTTAAGATCCTGGGCCCACATGCCCGAATCACACTTGTTAGCGCATGTAAATTGCAAAACAAGCAGCTGTTTTGAGTCGCGTGGGCTATGGCGCTGCAGTCATAGATCTATACAACCTGTTTGACCGACATCCCGGTAAAACAGGAAGCGCTTGGTCTTAGACGGAAGTGGTAGCATTCAGACGCGAGTCTGCATACCGGAACGCACCGAAGGTACAGGAATGCAACGAAATACCGTAAAGTCACGAGTACACTTGGGCCCTGTCCCAGTTTTAGGCAGCTGGGAGGTACTGTACAGAATGTGAAATTAAAATTGACACAGGGAGGACACAGAGTATTTACCGCGACCCTTCATGGGAAAGGGGTACTTTGGTACTCTAGTACTTCGGTACACAAGTACTTGCTAATAATCTGTATGTGAACAAACACATTTTGAAACAACGTCAACAATGAACTTCTTTTGATGTTGTTCACAGACCCAGAGGGCAAACGGTCAGTTGGACATCGATTTGAAAATATTGATAGAAAAAAATGTCCTGGCTAAAAAAATAATTTAAAAAAATAAAAATGTCAGAAGACTTCCTGCATATCAAAACTATCGGAAAGTCTACCGGCACGGGGTCAGAACAATACATCTGATTAAAAAATGTATGCGTCACTGAGTGACCGAAGACCTAGGCCTGAAAACAACACTGGTCCGTGTGTTTCCATCGGTAATTCACTATACTTCTAGGAACGGAGGCCGTTATTTTGAACTTGAGGTTGTCTTGAGGTCTAACAAAAATCATCCTATTTGACCAGAATGATTGATCGATTGATTTCTTTATTTATTGTTAAATCTTATCCAAACTTACTATTCGATCATCTTCGCAGAAACAACAATACCCCAGAAAATTTTTATTCTTCAAAACAATAAGACTTGTTAGATTATTTTTGCATCGATTTGAACAAAAGAAGAAGCAGGAACCGTCAGCACATAAATAATGTTAGTAGTCCAAGCAATAAGGTTAATCAGTTTATTGAAATATAGCGTTTGAAATTAGTATTCTGGGTCTCTTAATGAGAAAACGATAGGGCGGGAGGGGGATGGGGGGTGAGGGGCTTACGGAACCCAGCACCCCCCCCCCCCCCCCGCCTGATCCAGCCATGTACTTTTCAAGAATGTCAACACTTTGATGGTAAATGCCTCCTCTCTCATCCAGGCAGTCACATTCATAAGTTTCCATGATAAGGATCTGCTTAGGGTCAACGTTACAACGTTGTCTTCTGAAGGGATGAAACACAATCCCCAACAACCAATCAACATGCCGCGAAGTTGAGGACCCTAAGAACCCCTGTCCCCTCTCCTGCGATTTTCGCTGTATGAGCTATACATAAATTTGCCGGTTCGAGTTATGACTGAGGAGGATAACAACCGACGATTTACGACTTTCCACATATTATTGTCTGAGCAATTTGCATAAGCCAAAGGTATCAGACGGCTTGCCATTGGAGGAACGGAAGACTTCGAACAACCTTCGATTTATACCGAGGTTCTCCAATAGCTCCGCTCGGTATGCAAAACAAGAAGGGCGCTGTTTCCGGAAATAAATCTGAGACTGTCGGAGCGAGAGTTAATAGAAAGAAATAAAACTTTATAACAACCTATCGGAGGGATTGATGGATGGATTGTTTATTCATACCTAGGGGAGAACCAGAAAAACAAGAGAAAATGAACAAGAAAATATATATCAGAATAGCAAGAACACGACAACAGAATGTATTGCAACATACATCACAAAAAGACAATGGTGTAGTTGTGCAACGCAGTACCAATTTCAGAAAGATCCAGGACACTGCAAGACACAAAGAAAACAAATTCGAATGACATTCTTTCGTGCGGTCGTGCTGTTTGGCAAAAGGTCGATGTCACGGCGAGAATTTGACATTCAAACCACGCTGGACGTTTCTCATACATCAGCTTTTTGAAGGACCTACACCATCAGCGGAGGCCAAAATGTATTTCTTTTGCGTATGTTGTTCTGGTCCGTTTCTTTCCGAAGTTTTGGAGCTATGTGAGCGTTTCTGTTTCAGCTACGTTGTTACGATGTAAAACAGTACAGGGACCTGAATGCTCTCTGCCCATATGGACAGAAAGTGAAAAGTTGTGTGGAACCAGTATCCTGGCACCTATGGGGATACGACACACTGAATGAACCGATGACTTAAAGTCAAACATCCGTCTCCAGGAAACCAAGCCTTGTTAAAATAGAAGGCCACAGAGCTAAATTTAACGTTGCAAGCACGAGAAAGTAGAGCTACATCTACCGCGCGCCGATGTTGGCCTTTAAATTCTACTACGCTACACCATTGTACAATCTTGGAAGAAAGGCAACCAAGAATTTAAGAGCTGACTGTTCAAGATCACTGGACGGTTGTCAATATTGTGAAACCGATCTAACTTCGCCCTGAACCAAAGCCACATCAGCATTGTGTCCAAGTTACTAAGTAACTCTTTGGCCCACCGAGCAGGAATTTAAGCTAACAGGCTTAGAAAGAAAAAACTCTTGTCTAAGCATGACAAGGAATGAATTTATACTTTGCAATCGATCGCTTATAGCAAAATGGCCTGGGCCGGTTTGCAAGACTCGAGGTTAGAGACTTTAGCCCCGGAGAAGCTATACCCTCAATGCAGTTTATCCCGGACTAAAGTCTCTAACCTCGACTCCTACATACCTGCACTGGTAACTTTACTTTAACAATAAAACATTAGAGAGCTGCAAAGACCACCTTCCCGAATACGATTGCTTGCTACCTATTCTGACTTAATTTTCTTCCTTTAAAACATAGACCTGACCATAGACACCAACGGGAAATACACAGACCAGTTTTATAAAATGATTGTAGTGAACAACACTACATTAAAGAACCAGGTTTTATTGCAATTTACGAGGAGGATAAAGGCTCTCGTTTAAGTGCTAAAGGGTAGGAACCAAGACTTTCCAGAACGATTTACGAGGCAATACTTTGTGGGATAGAATGTTCTTAAGATCGGCCGAAAACAAAGATTCTTAAAACGAAACTTTGTGAGACACTGGGTTTAAACGAATGACATATATCCATAAACACTCTTTAATATAAATGTATCGCAGAAAACAACACGATTTAAAGACAACAACTTGTTGAACGAGATCACAAAAACAAGGCAAGTTAGCGCAAGAAACAAATGTCCTCGCACCAAAGGCAATAAGATGCTATGTCATGATTCTTGTCCAAAACACTCACCGGGCAGGAATTTGTCGTTGGTTTTACTCTGAGATGAGTTGAAGACATTGCCAAATACTCCACATGTCCTTTTGGTGTCCGCATCTCGAAGCTCGAAGATCCCATATTGTCCATACTTGGAAGAACTCCGGTTCACCAAGAAACGCAAATTCCCCAATTAAAAGAACATGCAGAAACCGATCACAAATTGTGGAAAAATCCTAATAGTCAGAACCTTCTTCTAGTTTTATGGAGCAGTGTTTCTCCACTGCATAATAACACAACTTTTACAGAAAACACTGTAATTTCTGTAATTACAGCTACGCGCTAGTTATTGGATTACTCGTAGCACTGTAATTGCGCATTCTTTACCAAGATAATTGTGCTAGGGTATGCATGTGCTCGGCATAATGTGAGCAAAAGCGTGCTCATTGCAGGACACGGCGACAATGATAATTACGATCCAATTATAGGCACAAACCTCCCCGCGTTAATAAAACAACTCGACTCATCATCTCCCATGAGATCGTGATTATTCCCAAACTCAAAAATGCATACAGTGTTGATACTGCATGGTACTGTGACGTACACGAGAACAAATGGAGTACTGTTGTCTTTCGATAGTCACAACAGCCAGACGATATATTGTGTACTGTTAAAAATGACCAGCTACGCACAAAATCACGACACTCCGGATCACATTCCATCACAGGCTGAGAGAGAGAGAGCCACAGAGGTCGGTGTCTCCAGGATAAACATCCCCAACGACTCTGTGTCAGTGACAACCGAAAACCTCAAGAAAAACTCTCCGTTTAACCACTGACACCACAGCCTTCTTTGCCCCGCTCCCACCATTTTAGAAGCAGGCACCATTTCTACGTTTTCTGCATACGATTCTTTGTCTTCCTCGTTTGATCCTTCGTCTCTCACAGTCCACCATTATCTTGCGCGGAATACCAATTTGGTCGTTCCCGTTCGATCCCTCATTAGGTGCCCACCCAATCCCTTTGGAAGGGCGCAGCTGTGATCCGAGCGAGATGCTTGAGGCCGACGTTGGGATTGCTCTGGCCCAAGTCTGATGTCCAATTGATACGAAAGGCGGTGGCAGTTAAGCGGTCTCTAATGTCCTGCGTTTTGCCCTCGCCAGCCTCTCGGCTTTAAATGTCAGCTGAGTCCCCGAGATCCAATGAATGACCTACTTTGCAAAAGACGAGAACTTCATTTCCGCGGGCAATGCAAAACGTATTGCCAGTGCCGCTCTGTCGGTTTGACCAAGTCGAGAATGCTTGTGAAAGCGGAGATTTTCTTTTCTATCCCTGTCTCTCTTACATAATGCACGCAGTGACCTTCCACTTGAAGAACGCACTTGTCCAGAAATCACCAATGGCCGAGGCAGTGTATATATATAGAATAGAGTCTATGCGGCAAAACGTTCCAGCGCGACTCTGTAGAACTGGAAATGCGTAGGTGAATGCAATCAGTGGCGCTCTCCCCAGAGAGCTAGCGTATCACAAGGCAACAGTTTAGACCCAGTTGATGACACACAGGCCAAGAACACGACACGGCAGGAGGAAAAAAAGTCGCTGGAATCAATTTGTCATCAATCCGCAGTTAAACCAAGGTGCCGGCTCCCGCAATTGATAATGGAATGTTGGAACACCCAGGTTTACCTTTTTTCATTACAACTTACACGACCCTTATACGACCCCCCCCCCCCCCTCTCTCTTTTTATTTTTTTTAATCTCTCTATCTATTTCATCGACTGTCTATTTCACCGACTGTCTATTTCCACTTCGTTTTCATTTCAGGCTGTTCTGACGTCTAGTAGCAGCGCGAATGCATTCAATGTCATGCGGGTAATTGACACAAGGCGGCGATTTCCAATTGTGTCCTTTTCTGAAATCTTCACTTGATTTAATTTCTATCGATTGTTAAAAGAAGAAGAAGAAGAAGAAGAAGAAGAAGAAGAAGAAGAAGAAGAAGAAGAAGAAGAAGTAGAAGAAGAAGAAGAAGAAGAAGAAGAAGAAGAAGAAGAAGAAGAAGAAGAAGAAGAATGCTTCAGCTATAAAAAAACAAACCAACACAAAATCAGAAGAACGAAAAGAAAAATATCTCAACGAAGCTAATTTTTCAACAAAGGATTTCACACAAGAGAGTGGATCCGCCAGAAGCAAGTCAGTTCGCAGTGCGCAAAGCTAGCCAGTGTTCATGGTAAGTCGTACTGTGACTCGTTTCCACGGCGAAAGTATGTCGAGGTATTAAGCCTATGTGCTTTGGCGTGACAAAAGCGAGTTAAAGACACACGACACCGATTACACAAACCAATACGTTTCCTTTTGACCCTGAGATCTCTGATGTCAAAATAGAAATAAAGCTGGATCGAGACAACGTCATTATGCCAATAATAGCGTCACGTAAAAAACAATTATGTCACTTATTCTGCATGTCTTCCGAGGATCTGAGAATGAATTTCGAGCACGCAATTTGTCTGGGTTACTTCATCATGCCAGAATTAGAAAATCCTTTGTAAGGTGACCGCAAGGCTGTGCGTGTGTCAGTATCAAATCTCATTAAAGGGAAACACAAGACCAAGAAACAAGACTGAAACAGCGAAATCCTCAAACAGCGAGTGTTAGTACAATCGTACACTGAGACCAGTTTCCACTGCGAGAGAATGTGCCGAGGTAGCTTAAGGGCAGAGATGGCACGCAAAGTAAGATTTATTTCTTTGGCAAGCTTCTCAATTTTAAAAAAAAAAGTTCTTGATAAAAATCCTCAGAAAAAAGTCCTAAAATGTGATATTTGGATGAATTATGGGTCGAAAGGACGTTTTTGTGTGAATTTTGGGAATAAAACATGTAGTTTTGGGGAAACATTCATCTTCCAGAAACATGTTTTATTCTATTTAAAAAAAAGGTCCCTAGATGCAATAACAAAAACATAATCAGATGTTTGATGGGTTGTTGACAGACCAGCTTTTTTGCCGGTCCGAGGGGGAGCATATTACCTGCTATTCCGACTTGGTCGTGTGACATACGTTTTCTTCCACACGAGATTACGTTGATTGTCTAACGAAGCGAAAGACCCTTTTGTCAATCGTGGGATCTTTAACCCAGTCCACATGATATGGAAACAGTACTGTCGTCTGGGATGCCGTTTTCAGTATTCTGAGCGTTGAAGAATTTGTAAAGAGAAGAAACGATAACAGCAGGAGAAATAAAAGTCGTGTGTGCATTTTGGGGCTTTTGGAGGGACGAGTTCGAGTTTGAATCCGTTCTTGCACATGCTCCAAAGCGTGTAACATACAATCTTGCACAAGTTTGCTTTAGTAGTGGCAAAGAAGGAAAGCGTGTGACATCGTCTTTTGTTTCATATTTATTGACCTAGGCCGAAGGCCGCGGTCAATAAATATGAAACAAAAGTCGATATGCCCCCCGAGGACCGACAAAAAAGCTGGTCTGACAACAAACATCCAAACATCGTTTTTGTCATCATTTTGGTAGTGAGAAAATAAGTGCACAATCAACACAGGGAGCCATTGCTTTGAAACACGAGTATCGCTTTGATAAGGCAAAAAAAATTTTAGTCTGTTTACGGTAACATAGGCAAAAAAATAGGGTCGGTAGGTCGGGATTTTTTTCTCTTTTTTTTCCCCAAAAACCATATTTTTAAGTTATTTTGCCAAAAAACCCAAATGCCCCCCAAAAAGTCTAGGGTCGCGCGAAAAAAAAAGGGTCGGTCGGGATTAAAAAATGAAGGTGTGACAGTGCCGCCTCAACTTTTACAAAAAGCCGGATATGACGTCATAAAAGACATTTATCGAAAAAATGGAAAAAACATCTGGGGATATCATACCCAGGAACTCTCATGTAAAATTTAATAAAGATCGGTCTGGAGAGTAGTTTACTCTGAATCGCTCTACACACACACACGCACAGACACACACACACAGACACACATACACCACGACCCTCGTCTCGATTCCCCCTCTATGTAAAAAGAGCAAGAAGATTGAACAGTTCCCAATGATGGCACTGGTGCTCAAAATACAATCCTGAGAAAGAAGCGTTTTCAAAATGGTGTCAAATGTTAATAAATATTTTAAAAATGAGCATTTTATTGCAAGAGGTTGACGATGACAAAATTACATCGCAAAATGATTCCTTGGTGTTCAGAGTACCTAACAAGTCGCGTAAGGCGAAAATACAACATTTAGTCAAGCTGTCGAACTCACAGAATGAAACTGAACGCAATGCAATTTTTCAGCAAGACCGTACACTCGTAGCATCGTCAGTCCACCGCTCGTGGCAAAGGCAGTGAAATTGACAAGAAGAGCGGGGTAGTAGTTGCGCTGAGAAGGATAGCACGTTTTCTGTACCTCTCTTCGTTTTAACTTTCTGAGCGTGTTTTTAATCCAAACATATCATATCTATATGTTATGGAATCAGGAAACCGACAAGGAATAAGATGAAAGTGTTTTTAATTGATTTCGAAAATTTAATTTTGATCATAATTTTTATATTTTTAATTTTCAGAGCTTGTTTTTAATCCAAATATAACATATCATATTCATATGTTTTTGGAATCAGAAAATCATGAAGAATAAGATGAACGTAAATTTGGATTGTTCTATAATTTTTTATTTTTTTTACCATTTTCAGATTTTTAATGACCAAAATTATTAATTAATTTTTAAGCCACCAAGCTGAAATGCAATACCGAAGTCCGGCCTTCGTCGAAGATTGCTTGGCCAAAATTTGTGTTGTGACAGTGCCGCCTCAACTTTTACAAAAAGCCGGATATGACGTCATCAAAGGTATTTATCGAAAAAAAGAAAAAAAACGTCTGGGGATATCATTCCCAGGAACTCTCATGTAAATTTTCATAAAGATCGGTCCGGCAGTTTGGTCTGAATCGCTCTACACACACACACGCACAGACACACGCACAGACACACACACACACACACACATACACCACGACCCTCGTCTCGATTCCCCCTCTATGTTAAAACATTTAGTCAAAACTTGACTAAATGTAAAAATGCTGAGAACCCAAAACATGTTTATGGAACCAAAATGTGGCGCCATCGCTTGCCTTAAAACCCTGGCATGACAAAAGCGAGTAAACACTGAGTGAAGCCTAGAGTCCCAGGAAACAACAATTACACGAGAAGACGGTGTAACACGAAATTTTTACTCCACGAAAAATTTTACTCCGGAGTAAATATTTCGTACGAAATTCTTACTCCGAGTACACTTTTCGTACGAGAAAAGAACTCCCCAAGGCACGAAAAAATTACTCCCTCCACGAAATTTTTACTCCCCATTTTTTTTACTTCCACAAAAAATCTCGTACGCAAAAATGGGATGCGGGCGAAGGGATAACGCCAATATGGGATCTCGCGCAAACGAATGTCGCGCTACCCTCCCTCCACCCCTTCCACCACCAAGACTAACAGGGGACAAGGGAGTATAAATTTTGTACACCTGACATGGGAAGTTAAATTGCTCGTGTTGGGGTGAAGTAATTTATTCGTTATTTATTCGTCAGGGGAGTAACATTTTTGTACAAAATGTTTACTCGGAACTCACCTGTCTTGGGGAGTAATTTTCTCGTGCAATGGGGGAGTGCTTTTTTCGTAAAGGGAGTAACATTTTCGTACGAAATGTTTACTCCGGAGTAAAAATCTCGTGGGAGTAATTTTCTCGTGTTACACCGGCGTTTATCCGAAGAAAGAAACCGGGCCGAAAAAGCTAGAACCTAAAACACCGCTCAGTGAGTGATCTTTGAAGTAAGTGGGTTACGTCTGGAACCGAAGCTGACAATGAAAGACCACGTGACGGGGGGGGGGGGGGGGAGAAGAAGTAGGAGGGGGGGGGGGGGGAAGGAGGGGGTAAGGAGGGGGGGGGTGGTGGTGGTGGTGGTAAGGGCGCAGCTGCCAGGAGGAATGACGACAACTCATTTAGGTGACGCGGTTAAAAAAAAAAGGTTTGTGGTCTGCACACAAATTGGTGGCTGAAGTCACTTCGGGTGAAAAGACAAGCTCAGACTGTTGCCGTCAGTTGAAGACCGCTTCCTCTCTTCTTGGTCAGGAGTTAAATGTGACTGGCGACATATGTGTAGTAGTTTTGCCCTCTTTCTTTTTCTTTTTGGTCACGGAGACGACCGAAACATCTGTGTTCTGTCTGCTTTTCGGAAAGTTTTTCATTGTCTGCATTGATGAAAAATGATTACCTACATTTCTCTCACCCAAACTTCCCCCGCCCCCTCTTGCATCTCTCTTAATTGTGATAGAGTTTTTGCGAAATCTTTTTACCGAAAATCCAGTGCCAAAGCTTCGTGCTGCGACTTTCGTGAAGTACACTTTGCCCAATTAATATCGGCTTGACTTCTTCCAAGAAAGGACCAAATTCATGTTTCTAGAGAGAGAGAGAGAGAGAGAGAGAGAGAGAGAGAGAGAGAGAGAGAGAGAGAGAGAGAGAGAGAGAGAGAGAGAGAGAGAGAGAGAGAGAAAACAGAATAGTTCAAAAACAGTTTAAACCCTCAGGGAAAAAGAGAGAGAGAGTGAGAGAAAGAGAGAGAGAGAGAGAGAGAGAGAGAGAGAGAGAGAGAGAGAGAGAGAGAGAGAGAGAGAGAGAGAGAATAGTTCAAAAACAGTTTAAACCCACAGGGAAAAAGTAACTCAACTTATAACATTAAAGTCTTTTGAAGCCGTCATTGAAAAAAACCTCCCTTTCCGTACGAACCATCTTGTAAACCACCACAGATCAGTTCGCCATTTTACATGGGATAAGAGAATTCTTCCGCTTGGAAAGAGTGGACATTGGTTGTTTTTACTACGTCAAGTGAGCTTATTACGCTTGCGTCGATCCACACAATTAATGTCGCAAACACACACACACACACACACACACACACGCACACACACACGTACACATACACACACGTACACACACACACACACACACACACACACGACCGCGCGCGCACACATACACACACACACACACACGCTCGCACGCACGCACGCATGCACGCACACACAAACGACCGCTCGCGCACACACACACACACACACGTTCATACAAGCAGACTGAATTTGTACTGGTGATAAGTTTGAAGCTGTAGATATATGATGGTTTCCAAGCTAGGTAGGGGAGGTATCTGGGCCTGTCAGCAAAGTTTCCGAAAGCAAAGGATTGGTTCGAGTGTTCTACAGGGTGACCCACAAATGACACACACATACAAATGCCAATAACTTATATATCTGTTCAGCGAATCGCTTCATATACAAACTTCAGTTCAAAAAGTTTCAAGTTTATAGATCTGACTTTTTACGCTGTTTCAAAAATATGTTCAATATTCGGGGATCGAACCAACAGTACAAGGTTTGCCACTGTGCGGTAGCCACACTCGCCTAATCTTCAACCTCCAGATTGTTACCATTGGAAATATCTTAAGGACCCAAGACACAAAACCCAACCTAAGACAATCGGTGACTTGAAGACAGCAATAACAGGTAGGATCATGGCATTTCTCATGGAGGAATGCGTTCGTGCCATTGATAAAATGTTGCCCGCCACTTGCAAACTTGTGTGATTTGAACGGGTAGGGGATAATTGTTCAGTCAATTTGAGTTTCACAAATATTTTCATAGTTGGAATGTTTGTGCATGATTATTCCACAAAGTGTCTGGTCTGTAATTCAAAAAGTCCGACTTATATACATGTTCTCCCCTAAATGTGTTCCAAACAACCCCTTCATGAATTGCCAACGGCACAAACGCTTTTCTGCATGGGGATTGCCTTGAACCAGGCTGTAATTTATGGTAATTGTTGTCTTGAAGTCACCGATAATCTTTTTTTTGTATATTCAGATACCCCAAAAGTACAAATCTGGAGCGTTTAAATTGGGTGAGTGTGGCTACGGCTTTAAGTGTCAAACCTCGCACTG
Source organism: Littorina saxatilis (assembly GCF_037325665.1). Lineage (NCBI taxonomy): Eukaryota > Metazoa > Mollusca > Gastropoda > Littorinimorpha > Littorinidae > Littorina > Littorina saxatilis. The sequence continues at coordinate 12,456,183 of NC_090246.1, forward strand.
TTGAGTGGATCCCCGAATATGGAACATATTTTTGAAAGTGCGCAAAATTCGGAACGTTTGACGTACAAACTTGACACTTAGCGAACTGTTTATCCATCTTCTAAAGCTAATGAACACCGAATATAAAATAATTCGCTGAACAGATATAGACGTTATTAACATTCGTGAGGGTGGCACATAGACGTTATTAACATTCGTGAGGGTGGCACTGTTTTGGGTCATCCTGCTGCAGTCGACAACATTCTGAGAAGAAGAGTATAATAATACCCTTAATGCTGACTGTCAAGAAAGGGAGAGAGAGAGAGAACAATCTGTGGAAATGAAAGGCTAAAATGCCTGTCAACTCAGACGAGATAATTACAGCCAGCGTTGCACAATGAGATTATTTCCCTTGGTGAGAAACTCTCCTCGGAAGGAGTCAGTATACAATATAGATTTTTTGGAGCGTGAGAACATTGGGCGAGTAGAATTCCCCGGTGCAAAATTAGGAGAAGAAACGAGAAATGATTGCAAGGCGTAAAGATAAACAGCTTCATACGGAGTCCGATCGAAAAACTAGTTCGTTAGTGCTGGAACAAAATCAATCGCGGTTCAACAACACACACACACACACACACACACACACACGCACACACACATATACCCTCACACTCATGCACACACACACACACACACACACACACACACACACACACATATACGTGCGTACGTACGTGCGCACACGCATTTATATCCTCTCTCTCTCTCACTCTTGCTCTTTATCTCTTTCGCTTGCTATCTCTCTTCTATACCTGTTACAATGCACAGATCTCCTCAACAAAAGAACCAATGGGTAGACCGATAGACATACGGATAGACAGACAGGCAGACAGACATAAATAAATGCATACATACATACGCTCATACATACATACATACATACATACATACATACATACATACATACATACATACAGACAGACAGACAGACAAACAAACAGACAGACAGACAGACAGACAGACAGACAGACAGAATCTATAAGACACCGTCCACAAAGGCCCTGAACCCAAAGACGTTTAGCCCACCACCCCCCCTCCTTCCGCTATCTCTGTCAACTCAGTAGACGACTAGACCTGATGTAATAACTTCGCCAAGCCTTCGTAGAGGACAACTCTGAAAGGAGCTCATAGGCGAAAAGACAAGGAGGTACTTGACGGTACTACCCTCCGGTCTAACCTAATAGTCCCTGCCTGGTTACCAGCACAAAATCATCTTCGTTTGCCTCACATGATCAATACATCAAGAGAGCAAAAGGTGTCCTCTGAGTTTCCAGACCCTTTCCAAGCCATGTTAGAGCGACAGTCTTGGAAGAGCCCAAGCAGGAGAAGGAAACTGCAATCAGATTCCGTTGATTGTGATGGCGTCCTGCCCAGGAGACGGACCGAGACGACAACGAAGCAAACCTCATCAAGGACGGCCCCTTCCACATTCCAATCGGAGTTTCTAAGCCCTCCTCGTTCAGCGTTGCCGGCCGCTTTGTGACAACGTTCGGGGAAACCCGGTTTAAGTCTCAAAACACACGCGCTGCAAACGGGCCGTCGTGAAAATGTATCGACGTATGTACACACCGAAAGTTTTTGCGAAATTGAAAATAAAACAAACTGAACAGCCTATTTTACTTTAAAAACCCTATCCCTAGTCACAGTTTATGTGAATGTCGCTTCTTTTGGGTCGAGTTCCCACAAATCTGGGAACTTGATCCATGTGCAAAAGCCCGAAACTTTCAAACTAAGAAAAATAAAATGAATCTGTTTTTGAATGTTGTTCACCATCCGTTGCTCAAGTTGTCATCCACTGACTTTAAACAAAATCATGTCGTACATTTTATGAACCGGATATACCGAACGTTCTTCTGTATTGCCTTGAGTTGCCTTGTGGTGAGATATGTGCGCGTTATATATTCTCGTATTATTATTATTATCATTATTATATAGTCCAGGGACTTTTTCGCACGGCCCACGAGATCTGAACGTGGAATTCCTCCTTGTTGGATCGTTGTAACTTGCAGTTCACCCTGCGGTCTGATGCGAGACAAGAGAGGGGGTTAAAGATGGTTGTACTTTCGGTTTGATATGTCAGGTCTTGTGGTCACCCTGGGGTTAGAAACGAGACGAGAGAAAGGGGTACTGAGATGGTCCAGCGATTACTCTGATTCTGCCCGAAGGTCCCGAGCGGGGAGCCATTGGTCAAACCAAAAGACATGATTTTCCCGTGTGATCCCTTGGCTATTTTACTGACAAGAAAGAGGAACTGATTCGAGTACCATGCACTGTCTATTGGCAACCTATCGCGTGTAATTGTCAAATATCAATTTGAAATAACAGTCTTTTGTGTTATGTCTTTCTTAACAAGAAATTCCTCCGAGGTAGGAAAAACACCCCCGTCCTTACCATTCTCACTGCCACCAACTGAGAAGGTCATTTCCCTTTGACCATTAATATGTCCCTCTATAAGTCCTTGTAGAATCTTAATCCACCAATAACTCCCTAACCGTGTGTTTGACTGGTCCCAATTTTTGTAAGGACCGTCTCAGGAATGTATAGAACCTGTTCACCAAGTTTGGTGACGATCGGTCCGTTCATTCTTGAGATCTATATGCGAACACAAACACACAAACAAACAAACAAACACATCGACCGAATCCTATACACACCCCTATACCGGGGGTGTAACAATAGACGAATTCCAGAAATAACTCTGCCGGGCTTAAGTGATGTGAAAGAGTGAGTACGTCAATGTGTGGAGACACATCCCTCGCTGTACCTTCGCATTAATCTAGACACCTACTAGCGTAAGGTCACGTAAGTGCGTGTGTGTTTGTGTGCGTGCATGTGCGTGTGCGCGCGCGTGTGTGTTTTTAACGGTGTGATGGGGACATGATGTTTTGAACAGTGAACGAGGTGGAGGGTAGAGGAGACATCTTTCACATACCCCCATATATATAGGTTACACACTCCGAGTTCTGATTATCTTGCATATTTTCCCGAGAGTCGATTTTCATGTATTGCCGAGCCTTTGGCGAGATAATACATGAAAATCGACCCGAGGGAAAATATGCAAGATATTCAGGACGAGGTGTGTAAGCTATTTATTCCATTACTCCGACGTTTTCATTAAAAACTTACTTTTTCCACTAAAACCTGCCCGTGCCTGTTTTCAGCTTGCCAATAGCCTCCGCAGTCGAAATTCATGTCAATGAATTCATGCGCAAAGCTAGTTCCCATTTGTCAGCATAATGGACGGCGTCATTCGACTTGTATGTGGACATTCAGTCATTCATATTGCTTATAAAAATGTCTGCTATCTGCTTTTACATTTTGAAAGTCATTTTAAAATATCCCTGTGTATATTTGACATCGGCTTTCGTTGTACTCAATTCGGCATACCGGGTTTATATTTTTACCAGAATTGCGCACGATAATGGTAGCGCAACAAATTCAGTTCGGGCCGTGCTGGTTTGATCGTTGACCCAAGTCATTTCGCATGCAGTGTTACTGTTTGTCAGTCGGGGATAGAAATGTTGGCTGTCATCGCGCTGTTCTGTTTTGGTTTTCACACGTGAATCACTTACATATTCAGTCGTCGGGTTTAGGTGAGCCAAAGCTTCAATACTTCGCCTGTTGTAGACGTTAAGCAATAAAGCTTGGAAGTTGTATGTCGGCACTGAGACTGAGTCGGTCGCGGTACATCGCTTTCTACTTTGTCCCGGTCTTGAGTTTGAACACCTAAGGTTGGATACATGTAACACCTCACATCCTCTTCTCTTCCCCATATATCTTAACTGAATCTCCAACTTCTTTTCGTCTTCTTCTTTTCATTTTGGTGCCACTCCCTCATTTGTCGCTGAACCCCGCAGTTGACTCGACTCGGATCACAGGCGGAAGGTATCGTCCACTGGACTACTACTATCACAGAAAGACTACAAGGTACGTCACTCACCTTCGAGTCTTCTGTGTTCTTGGAGTCGCTTCCTGGGGAAAAATATTGTTCAAGACGGTTTGCCTCTTCCAACAGTCTGTGTAAGGCCAAATAAAAACAGTTGAATGATTGTTTGAACTATATGCACCTTTAGTTTTCAGCTTCCGTTCGCTGCAGGTTGTTTTTAACCATCATTTGGACGAATCTTCGTTTGCGAGCCGCTAATATCCACCTTCCGTCAAATCATGCATCCGGCACCGAATATGCATACCACCGCTCATTGGTCTAAAACGCTTCCCTTTGCTGCACAATATTTACATATGTTTTAGACCAATGAGCGGTGGTATGCATATTCGGTGCCGGATGCATGATTTGACGCAAGGTGGATATTAGCGGCTCGCAAACGAAGATTCGTCCAAATGATGGTTAAAAACAACCTGCAGCGAACGGAAGCTGAAAACTGAAGGTGCATATAGTTCAAACAATCATTCAACTGTATTTATTTGACCTTACACAGACTGTAGGAAGAGGCAAACCGTCTTGAACAATATTTTTCCCCAGGAAGCGACTCCAAGAACACAGAAGACTCGAAGGTGAGTGACGTACCTTGTAGTCTTTCTGTGATAGTAATAGTCCAGTGGACGATACCTTCTGCCTGTGAGCAGATACAGCTATCAATCGAAGCAATACACTCAAAGCCAAAGCAAATAACCAAATGAGAAAACCTAACGTTTGATTTGACTTCATGGTGAGTCTTCTGATAATTTTTTTGGCGTTGGAATGGATCTCAACGGGTTCCCAGCTACGACAACTTTTCCAGAGTTATGCACCGCAGGCATGCCTTCGACAATCGATGTCAGTTTCAGATTGAGTTTTTGAACAACAAGGTGACTGGGTTGTGTTTTGATTGCTTGCTTGCTTGCTCTCTCTCTCTCTCTCTCTCTCTCTCTCTCTCTCTCTCTCTCTCTCTCTCTCTCTCTCTGTCTGTCTGTCTGTCTGTCTCTCTCTCTCTCTCTCTCTCTCTCTCTCTCTCTCTCTCTCTCTCTCTCTCTCTCTCTCTCTCTCTCTCTCTCTCTCTCACGGTTCTGTGTAGATGGCTGTCTGTGTAAAAATTAGGGAGTATCGTCCCTTGATCCCACTCGCGATACTCGTTGAACATGCCTTTGACCATGCAGTCGCTTCAGCCAGCGAAATATCTCGACTCCGCTCTTTAAATTCATGCAGAATGTGCGTATCGTATGAAGTATTCTTTATTTTCTCAATATTGACACATGTAGTACCTATATGTGATATTGACTTTGACACCACACAATATTTCAGTCGTATGTTGAAAAAAGTAGTCCATCTGTAAACTCTGAATATGCAGATGACCTCTATAAGTTATTCAATTGTACTCTGAAATCAAAGACAATGACCAATGACAGTTGAGATCGAAACTCGGTTGTGATGGGATATCCATATGGTTGTGATGGAATATTCAGAATAATCACCTCCTCAGCTAACAGAGACAAAGAGGCAGGTCATGGGATAAACAAAAATACAGAACTATCTCAGGATGAATACCCAGCATGGCTGTGAAGTGTCAGTCAAAAAAAAGGGCGGAGGGCAGCTAGCTAATTCTGAATGAAAGAGGGTCTCTCTATTCTCTCTCTCTGTCGTTCCCCTCTGTCCCTGATGGACCAGCAGTGTCCGCACTGATTTTTTGTTTGTTTGTTTGTTTGCTTAACGCCCAGCCGACCACGAAGGGCCATATCAGGGCGGTGCTGCTTTGACATATAACGTGCGCCACACACAAGACAGAAGTCGCAGCACAGGCTTCATGTCTCACCCAGTCACATTATTCTGACACCGGACCAACCAGTCCTAGCACTAACCCCATAATGCCAGACGCCAGGCGGAGCAGCCACTAGATTGCCAATTTTAAAGTCTTAGGTATGACCCGGCCGGGGTTCGAACCCACGACCTCCCGATCACAGGGCGGACGCCTTACCACTAGGCCACCGTGCCGGTCCGCACTGATCAATGGCTGGGATCGGACCACGTCTGGTGTCTGAGAGTTGAGAGGGGGCTGGTTTAGGAGTGGACGGGTTCTGGACCTAATTAAGACCCGATGCAGATTTGTCCATCGAACGCCGGCCCTGACTAACTACGATCAGGCTGAGGCTTTGATTTATTGGTTTCGTTCGATGCAAAGCCGGTCCAAAGGCTTTGGTCTTGGCCTGTTGTATTTGACAGGAACGAAACAACTGAACTGAACTGTACTCAACTGACATTTTATTCACAAGGACTGTGATTTAAGGCTGGGCCTTTTTTACATTTAGTCAAGTTTTGACTAAATGTTTTAACATAGAGGGGGAATCGAGACGAGGGTCGTGGGGTGTGTGTGTGTGTGTGTGTGTGTGTGTGTGTGTGTGTGTGTGTGTGTGTGTGTGTGTGTGTGTGTGTGTGTGTGTGTGTGTGTGTGTGTGTGTGTGTCTGTCTGTCTGTACGTGTGTGTGTGTGGAGCGATTCAGACCAAACTACTTGACCGATCTTTATGAAATTTAACATGAGAGTTCCTGAGAATGATATCCCTGGACGTTTTTTTCTTTTTTTCGATAAATACCTTTGATGACGTCATATCCGTTTTTTTGTAAAAGTTGAGGCGGCACTGTCACACCCTCATTTTTTAATCAAATTGATTGATATTTTGGCCAAGCAATCTTCGACGAAGGCTGGACTTTGGTATTGTATTTCAGCTTGGTGGCTTAACAATTAATAAATGACTTTGGTCATTAAAAATCTGAAAATTGTAAAAAACAATTTTTTTATAAAACGATTCAAATTTACGTTCATCTTATTCTTCATCATTTTCTGATTCTAAAAACATATAAATATGTTATATTTGGATTAAAAACAAGCTCTGAAAATTAAAAATATGAAATTATGATCAAAATTAATTTTTCGAAATCAATTTAAAAACACTTTCATCTTATTCCTTGTCGGTTCCTGATTCCAAAAACATATAGATATGATATGTTTGGATTAAAAACACGCTCAGAAAGTTAAAACGAATAGAGGTACAGAAAAGCGTGCTATCTTTCTCAGCGCAACTACTACCCCTCTGTTCTTGTCAATTTCACTGCCTTTGCCATGAGCGGTGGACTGACGATGCTACGAGTATACGGTCTTGCTGAAAAATTGCAGTGCGTTCAGTTTCATTCTGTGAGTTCGACAGCTTGACTAAATGTTGTATTTTCGCCTTACGCGACTTGTTTTTTTTACAATCTGTGCTTGGTGAAGGGAGAGAGATGGAAGGAAGGAGAGAAAAAACAAGTCGCGTAAGGCGAAAATACAACATTTAGTCAAGCTGTCGAACTCACAGAATGAAACTGAACGCAATGCAATTTTTTAGCAAGACCGTATACTCGTAGCATCGTCAGTCCATCGCTCGTGGCAAAGGCAGTGAAATTGACAAGAAGAGCGGGGTAGTAGTTGCGCTGAGAAGGATAGCACGCTTTTCTGTACCTCTCTTCGTTTTAACTTTCTGAGCGTGTTTTTAATCCAAACATATCATATCTATATGTTTTTGGAATCAGGAACCGACAAAGAATAAGATGAAAGTGTTTTTAAATTGATTTCGAATATTTAATTTTGATCATAATTTTTATATTTCTAATTTTCAGAGCTTGTTTTTAATCCAAATATAACATATTTATATGTTTTTGGAATCAGAAAATGATCAAGAATAAGATGAACGTAAATTTGGATCGTTTTATAACAAATTTTTATATTTGTTTTACAATTTTCAGATTTTTAATGACCAAAGTCCTTAATTAATTTTTAAGCCACCAAGCTGAAATGCAATACCGAAGTCCGGCCTTCGTCGAAGATTGCTTGGCCAAAATTTCAATCTATTTGATTGAAAAATGAGGGTGTGACAGTGCCGCCTCAACTTTTACAAAAAGCCGGATATGACGTCATCAAAAGTATTTATCGAAAAAAAGGAAAAAACGTCCGGGGATATCATTTCCAGGAACTCTCATGTAAAATGTCATAAAGATCGATCCAGTAGTTTGGTCTGAATCGCTCTACACACACGCACAGTCACACACACACACACATACACCACGACCCTCGGCTCGATTCCCCCTCTATGTTAAAACAAAATTGACTAAATGTAAAAAGCGAGAGAAAGAGGAAGTGAAGGAGGAAATGGGGTAGGGAGGGAGGGAGAGAGAGAGAGAGATAGGGAGGGAAGGAGGGAGGAAGAGAGAGAGAAAGGGAGGTAGGGAGGGAGGGAGTGAGAGAGAGAGAGATACAGGGAGGGAGGGAAGGAGGGAGGGAGAGAGAGAGATAGGGAGGTAGAGAAGGAGGACGAGAGAGAGAGAGACGCACGCGCGTACGTATGCCTGTGTCTGAACCGATGTGTGTGTGTGTGTGTGTGTGTGTGTGTGTGTGTGTGTGTGTGTGTGTGTGTGTGTGCGTGCGTGCGTGCGTGTGTGTGTGTGTGTGTGAGTGTGTGTGTGTGTGTGAGTGTATGCGTGCGTGTGTGCGTTTTTTATATTTTTTTGGAGAGACCAACGTGGAGTCTCTTGAACTTTACTGAAGTGTCGATACTGCCACTATAGGTTCAATGACATTTCTATTTCGATTTCTGAAAGGCGGGGAATCACTGCATGGCTTAATCTGCTTTCGAAAAATGTACACCTACACACTTCGACCAAGAGAGGTTAATCCGTGCACTGTCAAAAATAAGCTTAAAGGCACAGACCTGTTCGTTTAATCGATTCGCTCACCATCTGAGACCTGGTCATGGGATTTGTTAAAACACATTTCCTCATAAAAAAAACTTCCATTGAACTGAAACAAGTCAGGCTCTTGAGTATTGGTATTTGTGTAAGTGAATTTCGGCAGATCTAAGATAGTGAGCAAAAGTGTTTTTGCGGGAATTACTGTGTCTTCCAGCGAGTACTGCGCTGTGTGGTTTGTACATGAACATCGAAATCAATATTTATTTTATTGAATAAAATCATGTGGGATCTTTTACGGTGTAAATCTTGTCAGGTGTTAGTTCGGGATGAATTCTGAGCTACTTGGTTCTGAAAATTGACCACTGGATAAAAGTCTTTGTAAATTGACCCATGCTGAAAAATGTGTGTGTGTGTGTGTGTGTGTGTGTGTGTGTGTGTGTGTGTGTGTGTGTGTGTGAGTGTGTGTGTTTATGTGTATGTGTGTACGCGTGTGTGCGCGCGCGTGCGTGTGTGTGTGTATGTGATAAAAAAAAAAGAGAGAGAGAGAGAGAGAGAGAGAGAGAGAGAGAGAGAGAGAGAGAGAGAGAGAGAGAGAGAGAGAGAGAGAGAGAGAGAGAGAGAGGTTTTTCATAATTCAGGGGACATATTACAACCGAGACAGACACATAGCAATATTGGAAAAAGACAGCGTTGTCCTCAAAAAGTATGGATAAAACATACCGCCAGTCGTCTTTTCCTTGAAATTGTATGCCAAACTAACAGAAACTGAAAGCATCGCTGCCACGGGGGAATCCGCCATTATTGCTAATTATAGGGGAGGGAATCAACTTGTCGGATTACGGCCCCCTATTCGTATAGCTAAAAACGCTACACCTGTAATCAACACGCCAGCTTCGTCGCAGTCCGGTACCCGTTACTGCCGCGTCAAACGCAATGGCAAAGCGATTTTCCCCACCAAGTATGGAGTTAAAGGCATACTCGCAGCAAAAA
>NC_090246.1:12466063-12468563 GCF_037325665.1 Littorina saxatilis
AATGTTTTAACATAGAGGGGGAATCAAGACGAGGGTCGTGGTGTATGTGTGTGTGTGTGTGTGTGTGTGTGTGTGTGTGTGTGTGTGTGTGTGTGTGTGTGTGTGTGTGTGTGTGTGTGTGTGTGTAGAGCGATTCAGACTGAACTACTGGACCGATCTTATTTGGATTAATGTCTTTGATGACGTCCTATCCGGCTTTTTGTAAAGGTTGAGGTGGCACTGTCACACCCTCATTTTTCAATCAAATTGATTGAAATTTTGGCCAAGCAATCTTCGAGAAAGGCCGGACTTTGGTATTGCATTTCAGCTTGGAGGCTTAAAAACTAATTGATGACTTTGGTCATTAAAAATATAAAAATTGTAATTAAAATTATTTTTTTACAAAACAATCTAAAATTACGTTCATCTTACTCTACATCATTTTGTGATTCCAAAAACATATAAAGATGTTATGTTCGGATTAAAAACAAGCTCTGAAAATTAAAAATATAAAAATTATGATTAAAATAAAATGTCCGAAATCGATTTAAAAACAATTTCATCTTATTCCTTGTCGGTTCCTGATTCCAAAAACATATAGATATGATATGTTTGGATTAAAAACACGCTCAGAAAGTTAAAACGAAGAGAGGTACAGAAAAGCGTGCTATACCGCTCAGCGCGACCACTACCGCACCATTCTGGCTTGTGGATTTCACTGACTTTGCGCATGCCACGAGCGTTGGACTGACGAAACTGCGAGTATGCGGTCTTGGTGAAACGATGCAGTGCGTTCAGTTTCATTCTGTGAGTTCCACAGCTTGACTAAATGTAGTAATTTCGCCTTACGCGACTTGTTTGTTGCTGTGGTGACAGGATGATCGTTTTTTGTTGCTCACCAAAAGAAATACGCTTCGCATTCGTAAAGCAAACGGTATCTCAGTTGGTAGAGCACTGGACTTGTGATCGAAAGGTCGCAGGTTCGAATTCGGGCCGGGACGGACACGGGTCAACTTTATGTGCAGACCCAGAGACGGAAGCCATGTCCCACCCCCGTGTCATCACAATGGCACGTAAAAGACCTTGGTCATTCTGCCATAAGTGCAGGTGGCTGAATACACCTAAACACGCAGACACCTGGGTAGCGCGACTCCGTTGCTGCTAGCTTTCCACCGGGAGGAAGCGACCCGAAGTTCCCAGCGATGGGACACTAAAGTAATGAAAATGAAAATGAAATGAAAGTTATCTCCTCCACGTGGCCCACTCCGCCTCACCGTCTCAGATCTGGTCAGGCTTTTACATGGTATCCTATAACACCATCCCTCCACTTGGTCACATACCCAAAATTAACAGCCTGTGGGCTCTCTCTGTGCACACTGGTATAGTTTTTGTATATTAAGAATTCATTTCGTAAAAGTTTTTAGTGGATTTCGCATTTAGTGAAGATGATGAACAATATAATCATTTGCAATGTAGATTTGTTTTCATCGAGAAGGTTGGCGGTCTTTTTTTCCTTCGAATATTACCCTTTACACATAGACTCTTGACTTGAAACCCGTCTTTCAATCCATTTCCTAAGCTAAGATAAGTGTTATACGAAGTTGCAGACCAAAGCAGTAAGTGTTGAAGATGTGGCTTCCATGCTGGTATTTTTATGGCCAGACAGAAAGAATTTGCTTATCACTGTTGGGGAAAGACGGAGCTACAGTTGCGAGTGGCATTTATGACCATAGAGTAATGAACACTATGGAAAAAAACTGCGTCAGGTAAAGTGCCAAGTCTGTCTACAGCTCTAAATGTACTCAGCAGGTACGCAGGGGCTGAAATTCATGACATTAACATGGATGAAGGCAATCTTCCGCCAACGATGATCCTCCCTCCATTTTTACATTTGAGTCAAGTTTTGTGTAAATGTTTTAACATAGAGGGGGAATCGAGACGAGGGTCGTGGTGTATGTGTGTGTGTGTGTGTGTGTATGTGTGTGTGTGTATGTGTGTGTGAGAGAGTGTGTGTGTGTGTGTGTGTGTGTGTGTGCGTCTGTCTGTGTGTCTGTCTGTGCGTGTGTGTGTAGAGCGATTCAGACCAAACTACTGAACCGATCTTTATGAAATTTGACATGCGATCGCGAGTTCCTGGGAATGATATCCCCGGAAATATTTTTCTTTTTTTCGATAAATACTTTTGATGACGTCATATCCGGCTTTTTGTAAAAGTTGAGGTGGCACTGTCACACCCTCATTTTTCAATCAAATTGATTGAAATTTTTGTAAAGCAATCTTCGACAAAGGCCGGACTTCGGTATTGCATTTCAACTTGGTGGCTTAAAAATTAATTGATGACTTTGGTCATTAAAAATCTGAAAATTGTAATAAATTTGAACTTTGTGTCCTACTTCGTAACAGTACTTTGACCAAGGGAAACCGTTTTAAAGACGATTATATCAATTACAGAATAATCACCGCCTTTTGTATCGATTTTCGTCCAAAACAAATGACAGCACACAATCTAACCATTATGTCC
>NC_090246.1:12473563-12526063 GCF_037325665.1 Littorina saxatilis
TATTCATCAGCGACTATCAGGTGCTTGATCCAGTTATACACGGTGAGCCTTATATCAAAGGAAAGTGCAGAGTCTTAGGAACACAACGGTACCAAAATCAATAGTATTGGTCAAGACAAAAAAGACACGAAGCAATTGAAAACTGTGAATGTCGTGCCCCACAGCTTAGTTTATCTCCACCTTAAAGAACGGTTTTTAACAGGCAGTCTAAGACGAGAAAAAAAATGGTGTGTCGTTTTTTGTCTCGTTTTCGTACTCGGCATTCGGTCGTTCTCTGTGCAACCTCCGTATAACCAGACTTATCTCAACTCTCGCAGTCAAAACATTCCATGTCCCTCTCTATCAAAAAGAATACACACGTGACCGCTTTTTCTATGGCTGAAAGTGTTTTCATTCATGCTTTTCTTCTGCGATCTTCCACACGGCCTTTGTCTATTGTTTGACCGATATGTTTACCCTACACCCCGCTAAGATTCCCAGGCTTTACAGATCAGCATATTAATTAATTTTTAAGCCTCCATGCTGAAATGCTATACCGAAGTCCGGCCTTCGTCGAAGATTGCTTGGCCAAAATTTCAATCAATTTGAATGAAAAATGAAGGTGTGACAGTGCCGCCTCAACTTTTACAAAAAGCCGGATATGACGTCATAAAAGACATTTATCGAAAAAATGAAAAAAAAACGTCCGAGGATATCATACCCAGGAACTCTCATGTAAAATTTCATAAAGATCGGTCCAGTAGTTTACTCTGAATCGCTCTACACACACACACGCACAGACACAGACTAGACACACACACACACACACACACACACACACACACACACACACACACACACACACACACACACACACACATACCACGACCCTCGTCTCGATTCCACTCTATGTTAAAACATTTAGTCAAAACTTGATTAAATGTCAAAACAAGTCGCGTAAGGCGAAAATACAACATTTAGTCAAGCTGTCGAACTCACAGAATGAAACTGAACGCAATGCAATTTTTCAGCAAGACCGTATACTCGTAGCATCGTCAGTCCACCGCTCGTGGCAAAGGCAGTGAAATTGACAAGAAGAGCGGGGTAGTAGTTGCGCTGAGAAGGATAGCACGCTTTTCTGTACCTCTCTTCGTTTAACTTTCTGAGCGTGTTTTTAATCCAAACATATCATATCTATATGTTTTTGGAATCAAGAACCAAAAAGGAATAAGATGAAAGTGTTTTTAAATTGATTTCGAATATTTAATTTTGATCATAATTTTTATATTTTTAATTTTCAGAGCTTGTTTTTAATCCAAATATAACATATTTATATGTTTTTGGTATCAGAAAATGATGAAGAATAAGATGAGTGTAAATTTGGATCGTTTTATAAAAAATCTTTTTTTTTTACAATATTCAGATTTTTAATGACCAAAGTCATTAATTAATTTTTAAGCCACCAAGCTGAAATGCAATACCGAAGTCCGGCCTTTGTCGAAGATTGCTTGGCCAAAATTTGGCCTCGACTGCAGGACATTTTCAGTAAAATACACGTAAGTACAGTATGTAGGATAAACAGAATACTACATGGCTTGCTGTGTCGTACCAAATTTACACTCGTTGCTTTTTCAAATAGTGAACAGCTCGCTTTTGCTCGCAGTTCAATATCTAAAAAAACAACTCGTGTAAATCTGGTACGACACAGCAAGCCATGTAGTATTCTCTATATTCAACACCATGTCGGCTAAATGGAAAGCAATATTTTTTACTTTAAAAAAAAAAAAATTTCCTCTTCTTAAAGGCATATGTACGCGCTCCCGTGTTTACAAAGTGTAGTTTGCCCATAATCGATGTCAAACGCACCATAAGACCATAATGACGATATGTCACCATGCGCGGACCATAATACATGCATTACAGCTTGTTCTAGCCTCTGAAAAAGTGATGATGTCAACAAAGCCGCGGTGTTAGCTCCCTTGCATCAACGTTACATGTGTTGCCAAATCTATAAATAGGACGATCCAGATCAAAATGAAAATTAACATATCTCAACATTGAAGGGGTCCTAGACCACAATATTTTGCAGGGAACTTAATTTAGCATGTCTCCAGCTGTTGGTAAAGCAATTAGCGTGTATAGTCATCGAGTACATATGCCTTTAACAAGCACTTGTTTGATTTTTACCAGTCAAATCAATACGTATTCTCCGCGCAACGATTTGTTTTGAAACTGCCGAATTGTCGACGCCATTAATACTCATCTTTTGAGTGTTTAACAAAATGTGAGAAAAAAGCCGTCTTTTTGAAATGCATAGCAATTGACTTGCTGTTAAATAGATGACGTAATGTTTTGGTTTTTATTTGTTTCTCTTTGTTCTTACACAAAGTATTGTTTCAGCGGTGTCAATGTGACACATTTCACAAGACTGTGTCGACAATCTAGCTCACTAGATACAGATGACCAAAGCTTCACCATATGGCCAGGCTGATCGTTTTAATCTGAATTTGTAATTATATCAGTGCATTTAAAAAAAATGTACCTGTTCATTTATTTATGTATTAATTTTTTATTTTAATCAATATATTTCCTTATTTATTTATTATTTCATTTATCTGCATTTGTATAAGGACCTTGGCATGTTTTTATGAACATCATTGTCTTTGTTTTTGTCCCAACTATCTGTCAATTTATTGTATTTGAAGCCTAAGCGTATAAAATGCCTACCACCTGTCGATGGCACTTATGAGATATGGCTAATTAAATTCTTGTTTTTGCTCTTGTATTTCCTCATAAATTGCCTTTTTTTTATTTCTCCTGTTCTCAGACAACATCTTATGTGTTGTTGTTCTTAAGACATGACATTTAGGTTCGCCAATCGGATCATCAATTCAATCATAGCTATGACGATAAATATGTTATATGTGACCCTCCACCACGAAATGAGTCGCATGTCACGTGCACCTCACGCGGTTCTGCGCTAGGCATAATAATTATAAGTCCGGGGGGTGACTAACAATGTGAGGGTCACCATAGTCACAGGCTTATAACTCGAAAGGTGTTCACTCTGTTCTAAAACGGTTTTCACCACTGGATAGAAAATAAAAAAACTCTTTAAGAAAATGTAAAAATATGAAAATCATGAAAAGGTGACATGCGACTCGTTCCGTGGTGGAAGGTTACATATAGACATTGTTTTAAATTTAGTGCAAGGTGACCATTGTACAATGTGTAGTTATAACGGACAGCCTCTTTCATCGCGGGTCAACCAGTTGTTCAGTCAAACTTGGAACATTTAACAAAATTATACCAACTCAAATGATTAGAGAAAGAAAAAAAAAACCGATTAAAAAACACACAAATAAAAAACACACTCGGGCAGTTAACTAAATACTCTATACACTATTTTTTTTCAACGCTTTAAACGCCAGAAAACAATGTAAAAAACAAACAAACTTTTGGCATGGGCTCTTTAAACGACAAGGAATTATTAATGATGGGGCGATTGAAAAGAAAGTACATGGATCATGGAGTATCTATTTTATTTTGGGCAGGGTAGCTCTTTTGGTAGAGCACTGGACTTGGGATCCAGGGTCACGGGTTCGAATCCAGGTCGGGACGGACACAGGTCAACGTTATGTGCACACTCAGAGACGCTATCCATGTCCGACCCCCTCAGCCATTTTGTCATAAGCGGAGGCGGCTGATTACACCCGAACACCGTCACGCACACATCTGGGTAGCGCGGCTCTTGTTGCTGCTAGCTTTCCACTGGCAGAAAGCGACCCAAATTTCCCAGCAATAGGATAATAAAGTTAAAATGAAAGTAAAGTAAAGTAACTGAAATGACATTGTGAATTTCTTACCGTGATCATGGCAGACGCGTGGGACACGGTAAAATGAATCACGTGCTGCATGATGAAACTCCTCGTGTCACAACCATGAATTCCTTGTCACACTATTTCACACCAGTCATGCATGGTGGTGTTTCGACTGTCGTGGAATTCGGCACTTCAAGAGTCAAACCATAAACCCCAAACGTTCGTCAAAAAAACCCGTACAACTTGCATAACTCTGTTTCGATTGTCATAGAACTCGTCGTGTCACTGTCTGTGTCAGAACAATGGATTCCTTGTCAGATTATTTCACAACACTCCAACATGATGGCGTTTCGACTGTCTTGGAATTCGGCACTTCAAGAGTCAAATCATAAACTCCGAACGTTCGCCAAAAGCAAACTATCACCTTGCATAACTCTGCATTATTGTCTCGAGGGGGTTTCTAAAATTCAAGAGTTATGGTGGAGTTTCGATTGTCGACAAAATGGGCACTTCAAGAGTCAACCCGTAAACTCCAAACGTTTCTCATGATCAAAAGCAAGCTTTTACCTTGCATAATGCATGCATCATTGTCATCACCCAGAGGGTTTCTAAAATATGTCACCTACGCAGACTCATGTCCATAACTATTTGATACGTACTACGTTTATATCCGAACTGATCACCAGAACCGTCAATAATTTAGTCGTAGAAGAACATTTGTGACTTGTGCCTTCCCACGTACACTTGTTCTATAGCACATAAAAAGTCGCCATGTTAGCAATAAATGTTCACAAAAATCGCACTGGGCACCTGCAGGTCGACAACATTGAAGAATGACAATCTACACCGAGAGAGTTTCAAAATACAGAAACTATAGTACAAAAAATAAAACCCACTTATTCAATCACACAGTTTGTTTTCAAGAAAAAAATATCAAGAACAAATCCTGTAAGAATAGCTCAAAATTTAAAAGCTATTGATTCTGAAACATGAGCACCAAGGACCTATCACCTGGAGATGAGAATTTCACAGAAGAAAAACACCAACAAATAAACAACAAAGCGCAAAACAGACAGCAGAGCGTTTGTAAGCGAAGTAGCATGTATCAAAACATCACACGGCAGCGACTGAGGCGTTACGACTTTTACACCAGTAAGCAAGCAAGAGTGAGATGAGTGAAGGTAAGCATCAAAGACAGTCGGTCCACAGCTAAGATAAGCAATACTTGCGCCGCAAGCACAAGAGAAGGTAAAGCGCTGTTCACAAGGCCATCTTGCAACCAACTTTCCATGAACTTTAGTTGGTTGAAAGTCGCTCACCGAAGTGACCAACCGGGTGGGAGTCAGCGGGCTGTGTTGGATTGGTTGACATTGAGATTGGTTGTGATTTCAACGAATCAGGCCCCGCGGTTTATTTTCACGCGTTTGGGTTTCAATCAATTTCTCTTCGTGCACACCACCCCAGATCAGCTAAAGGACGGACATGTGATCAGTCCCGGCGATGTAGCAGCGATTAAGTTTCAATTTGGCAAGAACTCAAAAATGTAGTTGAGCGCTGCTCTACCGCGGTAATGGGCAATTTTGCGCCGACTCCCCATTCCCTCGATTCTCAAGTCATTGACCCCGAAACGCTCCATGTTTGGAGGCTATATTGAGCTGTCTGCGTGCACGCGCTCACCATTGGATAATTTTTTTAAATTTCATATCTCTCGTGCTAAGATGGGACAATTTTCCAACTGCTGGCTCAAAAGTAGACTGACTGTTGCGCTGTGCACAAGGGCATCGATTTTTTAGCCAAATGTGTGTGTATGTGTGTGTGCTCTTTGTTTGTATTGGTGAGTAAAGATTTCTTTTGTTTTTCAACTTTGCTCGAAAGTTGGTTGCAAATCGGCCATGTGAACAACACTTAAGCGTCACAGAAAATTCCATAGCCCGAAATGAGCTGAGAGCGCGCCGATAAAGCAAGCCAGCAAGCCGTGAATATGAGGACAGATACGGCAGATGCGGATCATTGGCTCCCGAAGCGAGGCTAATGGAGGAGCCATCTCCGGGAGGATTGCAGGTGATTAGACACCGCACGGGGGTCCCTCCCGCATATCTGTCGGCACAGGTGCCCAATTGTCAGGCTCCGCTGGTCACGGCGGATAAGACGTTGTACGTCATAATCTTTATCGTCTGCTAGCTCCTCTTTGCAGAACTGTTCCTTTAAAGGTGCAGTCTTTCTTGCTCAAGCTACCATATACGAGGACCTGCCTAGTCTTTCGCATGGAATAAAGCCTGTCCCTAACTGGGCGAAGTCGACTACGCAAAGTATACTTCGCGAAGCTTTCTTCTTTCTTTATTTGGTGTTTAACTTCGTTTTCAACCAAGATGGTTATATCGCGACGGGGAAAGGGGGGAGATGGGATAGAGCCACTTGTCAATTGTTTCTTGTTCACAAAAGCACTACTCAAAAATTTGCTCCAGGGGCTTGCAACGTAGTACAATGTATTACCTTACTGGGAGAATGCAAGTTTCCAGTACAAAGGACTTAACATTTCTTACATACTGGTTGACTAAAATCTTTACAAAAATTGACTATATTCTATACAAGAAACACTTAACAAGGGTAAAAAGAGAAACAGAATCCGTTAGTCGCCTCTTACGACATGCTGGGGAGCATCGGGTAAATTCTTCCCCCTAACCCGCGGGGGGTGTCGCGAAGCTGGCTGCATGAAGCTTTAGCACTGATTTTTCGGTCTTTGCAAAGACGACTACGGGCTCAACGGCCTTAAAGGCTTTCTTTTACTGGGACTAGTTCAAACAATCAACGAGTGATGGAGATTTATTTTGGAAATAAATTAATTAAGCAGACTGACACAAAAATAATTTACGAAATGAGTTTAAGGCATACTCGGCCTTGTGAAAACATTTCGCCTCACCGTCTCAAATATGGCCAGACTTTTCACATGGGATATAAGACCATCCCTCCACTGGGTCACAGACCATCCCTCCACTGGGTCACAGACCATCCCTCCACTGGGTCACATACCATCCCTCCACTTGGTCACATACCATCCCTCCACTTGGTCACATACCCCATCCCTCCACTTGGTCACATACCATCCCTCCACTTGGTCACATACCATCCCTCCACTTGGTCACATACCCCATCCCTCCACTTGGTCACATACCATCCCTCCACTTGGTCACATACCATCCCTCCACTTGGTCACATACCATCCCTCCACTTGGTCACATACCATCCCTCCACTTGGTCACATACCATCCCTCCACTTGGTCACATACCATCCCTCCACTTGGTCACATACCCCATCCCTCCACTTGGTCACATACCATCCCTCCACTTGGTCACATACCATCCCTCCACTTGGTCACATACCATCCCTCCACTTGGTCACATACCATCCCTCCACTTGGTCACATACCATCCCTCCACTTGGTCACATACCATCCCTCCACTTGGTCACATACTATCCCTCCACTTGGTCACATAACATCCCTCCACTTGGTCACATACCATCCCTCCACTTGGTCACATACCATCCCTCCACTTGGTCACATACCATCCCTCCACTTGGTCACATACCATCCCTCCACTTGGTCACATACCATCCCTCCACTTGGTCACATACCATCCCTCCACTTGGTCACATACCATCCCTCCACTTGGTCACATACCATCCCTCCACTTGGTCACATACCATTCCTCCACTTGGTCACATACCATCCCTCCACTTGGTCACATACCATCCCTCCACTGGGTCACATACCATCCCTCCACTTGGTCACATACCATCCCTCCACTTGGTCACATACCATCCCTCCACTTGGTCACATACAATCCCTCCACTTGGTCACATACCATCCCTCCACTTGGTCACATACCATCCCTCCACTGGGTCACATACCATCCCTCCACTGGGTCACATACCATCCCTCCACTTGGTCACATACCATTCCTCCACTTGGTCACATACCACCCCTCCACTTGGTCACATACCATCCCTCCACTTTGTCACATACCATCCCTCCACTTGGTCACATACCATCCCTCCACTTGGTCACATACCATCCCTCCACTTTGTCACATATCATCCCTCCACTTGGTCACATACCATCCCTCCACTTGGTCACATACCATCCCTCCACTTGGTCACATACCATCCCTCCACTTGGTCACATACCATCCCTCCACTTGGTCACATACCCCATCCCTCCACTTGGTCACATACCATCCCTCCACTTGGTCACATACCATCCCTCCACTTGGTCACATACCATCCCTCCACTTGGTCACATACCATCCCTCCACTTGGTCACATACCATCCCTCCACTTGGTCACATACCACCCCTCCACTTGGTCACATACCATCCCTCCACTGGGTCACATACCACCCCTCCACTGGGTCACATACCATCCCTCCACTTGGTCACATACCATCCCTCCACTGGGTCACATACCAAGCCCTCCACTGGGTCACATACCAAGCCCTCCACTGGGTCACATACCAAGCCCTCCACTGGGTCACATACCAAGCCCTCCACTGGGTCACATACCAAGCCCTCCACTTGGTCACATACCACCCCTCCACTTGGTCACAGACCATCCCTCCACTTGGTCACATACCATCCCTCCACTTGGTCACATACCATCCCTCCACTGGGTCACATACCATCCCTCCACTTGGTCACATACCATCCCTCCACTTGGTCACATACCAATAACGAACATCCTGGGTGCTCTTTGTGCAACGTGTTTTTTTTTAAGAATTAATTTTGTCAACAAATACTGGTGCCTTTTTCGGAAATTAATTAATTTTAAAAAGAGTCAAACTCACCACAGCAAGCAGTCGGGTTGCTTCTCTTTGGTATGTGACCAAGTGGAGGGATGGTCTTATCCCATGAAAACAACCTAACCTGATATAAGACAGTCAGTGAGGCGAACAGTTTTCACGAGGCGGGGTGGGCCTTTAAATCAAGGATGAATTCATGGTTGTTTACAAGATGCATGGTCTACACTGAAGCAATGTACCTTTAAGAAACGGTGGCTTGGTGTCGGTATCAGTAATGGCTCTCTACCTGCTGATATTTGTTGTGACTGCATCAGTGTCTGCGAGCTCACGTGTGCCTATGTTAATAAACAACTGAGATCAACAAGAAAAATAACCTGAAAAAAATCCCACCAAGGACACAAGCGGTAGGTGTATTTGTACGAATTGTGAAGGTCGTATCATATAGCAGACCTAAAGATGTTGAAGAAAAACTCCTATTTACTTTTGAAAGCCGATGAAAAAAAAATGTATACAGCTGTCACATTGTTTATGCCCATTTTGTTCAGCCAAGTATAGTGTTTCAAAGTCAGGTTTTTATGATAGGGCCGGACAATTTTACAACATACTATGTTTTATACATGAATGAACAGTAAGAACTTCATATTAATTATGTGACCTATTTATGACTGATGCAGCGTCACCAAAATACGACTGTGCACATCAACGTGGGTGTTTTTTTTCTTTCTTCTCATTTCAATTTAATTTTCATCACTTCATCTGATGTAAAAGGTCTAAGATTTTCACTAGATTTTCTCAGTCACTATCATAAACAGTACCGAAGATAAATATAAACCAACATCGAAATGTGTTTGCCTGCTACATTTGTAGCTATAGCTGTCCGTCAAGACCAAAACGAATGAACTGCGAACGTCTTACGTCAAAACGATTTCATCACCACTGCTGAAAGTTCTACTTCTGGAACATTACAGAGTAAGCAGTGACAGGAACTCTCAACACCAATAACCTCTCTCGGCATCATCCCCCCCCCCCCCTTCAACACCGCCCCCCTACATCTCGTTCCATCCCATACCCAATCACCGCTACCCTCTCTCCCCCCCCCAAAAAAAAAAAGAAAAAAAGAAAAGAAAATAAAAGACGGAAAAAAAGAAGAAAAACTTGAAAAGAGAACACACACACACACACACACACACACACACACACACACACACACACACACACACACACACACACACACACAAAACACAAAATAGCACACGCATCTTCTTTGCCCACTATACCCCCTTTTCGCTCTACCTTCAGGGCACACAAAAACGGCTGTTCGTTTTACTCCCCTGTTTGTACTACATCTTTCGACTTTGGGCATTTTGTGGTGTTTAGGGACAGAAAATAATTGATTTAGTCCTGTTTCATCGGGAAGTTAGCAGAAAAGGGTATGCTATCGACATTTGTAAAGCTGAAAAACATTCCCGAGAAGAATTTCAAGTTGTCAGTGTATGCTGTTGTCGAGTAAAACATCATGTGGTACAGATGGGTAAACCGGAACCATGCGTCTTTGTTTTTACCAATATGCTTTTGGATATTGGCAAAAATGGCCGACTTCCGTAGCATTATGCTTTGATGATCGGAAGAGACCATCCAATCACAGCCCCCGAATTCCCCCACGTGTCCATCAGAATAGCTATATATGCATATAATAGCTATATGACTGACTAGAATGAATACCAGCTTCGTCGGCTACCCGGCTTTGCCGGAAAGAAGTAGAGCCGAATGATACCCGGCTTAACCGGGAAGAAGTAGAGCCGAATACCCGGCTTCGCCGGGAAGAAGTAGAGGACCCGGCTTCGCCGGGATGAAAGCGTTGTGGACAGCGACCTTCTAAAAATAGTAACGGGAATATCCGGCTTCGCCGGGATGAAAGCGTTGTGGACAGTGACCTTCTAAAAATAGTAACGGGAATATGGATTGACGCCACACGAAGGAAGGGAGATAAACGCAAAACACTGGAGAAGATAAGGAAGAGTTACTGGGAATGGATCTGGGAAGATGAACAGAAAAACCAAAATCGGTTCAGCGCTGCGCGCTGAGAGCACATGTTGAAAATTCTCATCGACCAGGTTGTGTCCGGGGTCTACCTGAATATGCCCACCAAATTTGAAGCAGATCCATCGAGAACTTTGGCCGTGCATCGCGAACACACACACACACACACACACACACACACACACACAGACAGACAGACACAAGTCGTATATATATATAGATGTGCTATAATGTTTGTATTTTAGATGTAGTAAGGACAGGTTGTAAGACAAAGCTGGGCCTAAAACCTCTATCCTTATGTATAAAAGATAACAGCCTCTCTGTCTCTCCTTTCCTATCTCCTCCTCCTCTATCTCTCTCTCACTGTCGGTCTGTTTGTCAGTGTGTCATGCGGCGGTGTGTGCCACGGAGTGTACTCAGTGACGCGTGTGTGTGTGTGTGTGTGTGTGTGTGTGTATGTGTGTGTGTGTGCGGTGTGCGTATGTGTGTGTGTATGTGTATGTGTATGTGTGTGTGTGCCGTGTGTGTGTGTGTGTGTGTGTGTGTGTGTGTGTGTGTGTGTCTGTATGTGTGCGGTGTGCGGCGTGTGCGTGTGTGTGTGTGTGTGTGTGTATGTGTGTGTGCCGTGTGTGTGTGTGTGCGTGTGTGTGTACGTGTGTGTGTGTGTGTGTGTGTGTGGGTGCGCGAACGTGCGTGCCTACCTGCCTGCAGGTGTTTGAGTGTCAGTGTGACTCAGTGTGTGTCAGTGTGTGTGCGCGCGCGTGCGCGTATGAGTCAGTGCGTGTGTGCCCGCTCGCAAGCGCGTGTGTTTGCGCACAATCCATTAAAAAAAAAAAAGTTACAAAGCTCTCTTGTTCCAGCACTCGCAGTCGGCTCACTTGGCCTTGGGGCAAAGGCAAAAGAACGCACGTGCTATTTTACAGATTTTTTAAACGCGACCCATATTTCCCGTTCGGTTCCCCTGCATAGCTTTCTCCCAGAAGCCGCTCTCCCCATCACATGAAAAGCCCGCCTTGCTAGAATAACGGAGTAGCGTTTCATCCTCACGGTCCTGTTTGCTTTCAGATCACAAATAATGATCTGACAGGTTTTCAACACCTAATACCCATTGTGCGCGCCTTCGTGAGCGAGGCTGGTACTACATATTGTTCATACGAAATGACAAACACAGGTTACAAGCGATAACGCGCAAAAGTACTGGTTTATTTGTTTCACATCTGATATTAGATATCAATAATGCATAAATATAGTTACAGTACTACGTATTGCGATACTACGTATTGCGGTAAAAAACTTATGGACAGAAAGAAAAAGAGAAAAGAAAACAAGTTATTAGACATGGCAAAAGTATCAAATGCATTAACAAGACACGAGAAGTAAATACAAGAAAAATAAACAATCACAAGACAGGCGAAGACAAACAGACACGAAAGTTACAATTACCAAACACTCGTTGGTTAGTCCTTCAACAACAATAAAGAGTTACGTTCTGTACGTTCAACAATAAAGAATTACGTTCCGTACGTTCAACAATACCATAAGCACTAAGAATACTCAAGAAACTTAGCATACATACGTTTAAAACCAAAATGGCTACTTTCAGAAAAATACAAAACGTTGACTCATCAGGCCAGGAATACAAAGCAAACTGTCATACCAAAAAAGTCTAACGACAACGTTCCTGCGTTAATCAAAGTCACAAACAAGATATTTACTCATCCACTTTCCCTCAATAACGTTACAAGAAATAAGCCCGTTTACAAACGATCACCACAGACCGCAAGCTTCTTTTACCTAAATTCTTTTAACGTAAGGCTGAAAAAGTCGGAGAAAACGTTTCACTTCGAACTTCGTTAACCACAGAAAACACAAGTTATCATTATAAACATTAGCGACTTTCTAGCGTCTACAAAACATTGCTGTACGTTCACAACACTAGAACAGTTGAACACACAATAAAGAAACACTACAACAAGTCAGACTTTCAACTCACGTTATACATAAACAACTCACAAAGTCATTACAAAATGGCGACCAAAACACAACACAAACAAGTAACAACAAAATTACCTTATGCGCTGTGTGGGTTGACCAGCAGTACCAAAAACGTGTTGCCTCACAAACGAAGGGCACAAAACTATTCACACTTGAGAAACAACTGTCTCCAAGAACATTACGTTGACGTTAAAACATAAGAAACACTCCGTTGGTTCACTTGATAACCTTCATACGTTTACATCAAAACCAAACGCTTCCTAAAACCCTCAGATCGACTGACGAGACAGGAGTCAAGCAGCGGTATTTATGGAAACAAAAACCTAACATGGAATAGTTATTCAAAAGTCAAAGGTCACCGGATTGACCAACCAACAACATTCCTAAGACAGAATCGGGTGAAACTACTATTTTACAACCAATCAGTAACCGATCACGCACTCCGTGCATGCCCAAAACTTAAAACGGTATATTTAACAGAAAGAAGACCAAGGAACTAGCTGACATCACAAAGCTAAAAACACGTGAGTCACACGTATTCTAAAACTTGCAACGCAGATTCGCAGGGCTCACCTCAAAATCAAGACACGGAAAAGAGCACGTGAATCTCACGGTGTTCTAGAACTAAAACGACGCAGTTTGTGACGCTCCGACCAAAACCAGGTCACAACAACTGAACAAGGAGCACGTGAATCTCACGTAAAAATATTAACGCTCCACAAAACGGGTCACAACAAGGTGCCACAATAAAAACACGGTTTACTTCTCTTTACATCGTGCAATGGCTTGAGCAAACGTAATTACAACAAAAGTAGGTGACTGCATGCCACATCGGCAAGCACACCCATCGTGGTTGGGATGAAAGGGAGAGAAAGTAGTGTCAAGCCGGCTGTCGGCAGGAGTTGCGTGCCCTTGCACACACCTTGGGTTCTCTCCCATTCGCCCCTGGGTCCGGTAATATGTAGCTAGTCATCGGTCGGCTGACCGTGAAACTGACGGTGGGTCGACGTTGAACCGCAAAAGTCAGTAATATGAGCGCGAACAACTGCCGGTCCAACTGAAAACAGTCGCCCGACTGCGGTTGGGCTTACAGGCACCTTTTTCGGTCGATCGACCGCAGTGTCTCTACTTGTTTTAACTTTCTGAGCGTGTTTTTAATCCAAACATATCATATCTATATGTTTTTAGAATCAGGAACCGACAAGGAATAAGATGAAAGTGTTTTTAAATTGATTCCGATAATTTAATTTTGATAATAATTTTTTTATATTTAATTTTCAGAGCTTGTTTTTAATTCAAATATAACATATTTATATGTTTTTGGAATCAGCAAATGATGGAGAATACGATGAACGTAAATTTGGATCGTTTTCTAAAAACAATATTTTTTTTACATTTTTCAGATTTTTAATGATCAAATTTTCTCACCCTGTCCTTTACCACCCCAAAAAAAAAATAAAAAATTTGAGTTTGGAAAAAAAAAGTTTAGGGTCGGCGCCGAAATTTAGATACCGGTACCGCCAAAACAGGACCGATGTTTACATCGGAAGTTGTAATGTTCTAAAAATACCACTGAGCGGCTGACTGTCTAGTCAGCCGACTGTCAGTGCTACCGCGCTGCACATATTACCCGTCAAAACACGGCCGGTCAGCAGACTGCAGTCAACTGACTTGACAGTCAGTCGACTGTGGTTGCTCGACCGTCCAAAATACGCTGTTCATATTACCGGCCCCTGTTCGTGCCCGGCTGGCTTAGCTTGGTGTGAGGTTGACACTGCGTTAAATAAAGCGTTCCATCATCTTCTCCAGAGCCCCCCCCCCCCCCTCCGTCTTCTTTCTGCTGGTTGCAGTGGTTTGGAAGCGAAGACACAAGAACCATGTTTGTTTTGCTCTGTTGAGATAATTTTTCGAGTTAAAGATATTGTCCTTCCCGTGTAACTCATAACTCATAACTCATAACATTTATTGATCCAACAAAGGAAATTAAATTGGTCATCAGCACATATAGGTCATTAATTAATAATTATAAAAGAATAAGAGAAGAAAATTCATAAAACCCATGATAAAAAAAAATAAATAAAAAATCATGTTCTTAAAGGCACAGTAAGCCTCCCGTAAACCATCACAGATACTGTCAGGCTTTTACACACAGCACAAACACCCTTCCATTTGAACGCTGACCCAATGGGAACATCCTAGGTGCTGAGCAATTTTCAAAGAATTTATTTTTGCGTGGTTTATCTTACCCCTGAGCCATCGTGAACCCGTGTGATGCAGTTTCCCTTTTTTACAATGCAGTCGTCAGTTTGTAATTTGAATGCGGCTCGCTGTGAGCTTATCTGCAATAGCACGTTATTATGTACCTCTGACTTTTCACGAAACAAACGAATGTGGTTCATAAGAACTCGAGCGATGGCTTTTGACTGTCTATAAACCGTCGTCTGCTACGAAAACCACGACTTTGCGTGACCCTGCTTCCGGGCTTTTCTTTTTTCAAATTTTCAAAACTTCGAATTGTACTGATCTTGTCTTGATGAAAAAATAATTCTTTTGTGATTTAAGAATGTTTGTGTAACAAGCTGTCAATTTATTATTTAGATTTTAAAAGTTAGGTCTAGCGCCAAAACGCACAATCATCGATCCACGGCTATCGCCAGTTGAAGGGAAGTAACTGTGACAAACGGATTTGCACATAATGTATATTGGAGTTATATGACGCAGGTGTACAACATTTCATGGGCCACGAACTTTGAGTAGGCACCGTGCGGTGAAATATTGTCCGTACAGTGCAGTGATGTCACGTGTGAGATGTGACCAATCAGAGAAGAGTATTGACTGAGGTCACGTTTGTAGATAGATTAGACAGCAGAGCTTTGCAGACCATCGACAAGAGAAGACGGGTCTCTTACTGAGTAAAGTTTCTCACCGGGCGCTGGGAGGTCGGTTAGACTCGTGCCGCGGTATTGAATCGTTGGATTCAACTGCTGTGTTTACAGGTATTTATTGAATTGATATTTTGCTCGGAGATATTATTTTGCTCGGAAATATTGACTTGAGAAATGACCGGGAGAGTCATGTGTGAATTGGCTGAAAAGCGTGCGCGGTTGTCAGCCATTGTTGAAAATGGAATGTTTACATGTTTTTCGGAAATGAAGTCGCTTATGAGTTAGCGGGTGTATATACTGTAACCGCATAAGTTAGTTGCCGGTAGTGATAAAGAATGTCAGAAAAGTTTATTCAAGTATGGAGACTTATGGTAGTTTAAACTTGTGTATTTTAGCATCCCGGGCCGAGTGGGTCGCGGAAGTATCCCGGGCCGAGAGCGGTCGCGGAAATTGGGGAACGAGACGGGAGGTTCTGCCCTTACGCCCGAGCCGTGAGCTGTGGGGAGTGCAGGAGGGGAGACAGCGTGAAGCGCTGTAAAACGGGAACCCCGTCCCCATTCCACCACACGAAGACAGTTTGTGTGGGTGGGGTGGAGCAGTGCGTGCCACTGAATATGTGAGTACGACTGGGAGAAATTAACCAGCGTGATAGCTGTACGGAGATACGTTTCCCAAGTGAACAACCACGAGACGTCGAGCGACGTGATTTTATCATCTGTATGTAACAGAAATGAATATTGACAGAAGTATTGCTTGAGACAATGACTTCGTGTGTAGTGAGACAGACGGGCTCTCACGGAACAAAGCTTAAAGTGTTATACGTGTGTGCACGTGAATTGTAGACTGCATGACAAAGTAACATGTATGTAATTTTGTGCAGTTAGACTCTGTGTGTTAACAGAAATAGAACTTCCATGTTGAGCGGGAGTGATCTGTAGAATGGATGAAGAATAATATGTTTATGTTGTGTTATTGAACATTCTAATAGAGGTACAGAGGCAAAGGGCCGTAACTGTGTTCGTGTTTTTGTGCCTGGTTGGAATGTGTGTGTGTGTGTGTGTGTGAAGGCTAGATAGTAAACAGAGAGTAGCACGCACAATTTCTGATAGGAGTAGATATACATACATACAGACATACACACGTAAATTCCAGCCGTAACATTTGGTGACCCCGATAACTCTGTGTTAGCTAAAATTTGTAGTTGTTTCCCTGCATTAATAAATTTAATTTTGTCCCCTGTGTTGGGTTTTCAGAACTTTTGGCAGTAGGTCACGCAGACAGAGATTTTTCAGATTCATTAGTTGTGTCGTTCATGTCCTGTTTTGTATTTGTTACCGTCTCCAGTTTTACGGTAGTGCTTACTGTACAGTTCTAGGCACTGAGGGAATAGCTTCATTTTTCTACCTGTGGGGTCTTTCATTTCTCTTTCCTTGCTCTTTTCTGTGCTTTCAATTTTGTAAAATATTTGGTAAATTTTTTTTTCTTTCTGCTTTGGAATAGGGATCTATCTGTTGTTTATTGCCCTTTGCCTTTGTTAAGTTGTTTAACTGTGATTAATTTTGTTCTTTTTGACTTTGAACTTTTCTAATTTGATCTTGGAATTTTTTTTTGTTAGTGTGATTGGTTAGGTTTATTGATTTTGTAGGATTAGGTTTGTTGATTTTGTAAGTTTGTTGTAAATAATTAAGGTAATTAGTTGTGATATTTTGATATAGACTTTAATTAGTTCAAGTTTTAGTTTATTTTTGATTTGTTATTTGCTATGGTAGTAGATTAGGTACTTTGAATTTTTTTGGTTTAATTTAGTCTGCTGTTTGGTGATTGTGTCACTTTAATATTTTTTTTTGGAATTTGTTTTATTTGCCTCCAACTACATTTGTTGTTGTCTTGTTGATCTAAATTAAGTTAATTTCATTAGTAGTTGTATAATATAGTTATTTTAAGCTGCTATTTAAAACTTTGATTAATATGGATTGTTTTACTTCATAGATTTTTTGTTGGAACTTTGTTTTTATTTTGCTTCCAACTGCGTTTCCTTTAGTTGAACTTCACTTATTTTGGGTTTGATTTTCTGATTTCGTATTTAGATTGTTGATTAGTCTTAAGTATTTACTTGTGTTTGCATCTTTGAACTTTGAATTTTTCCTACTATTTGTGGTTTGGGGTTGTCTTGTTTGTGTTTGTATATATGTTTTGAAACAAGATTCGTTTTGACTTCATTGACTGGGTATCTGACTTTAATTAGAATTGTTGGATATTTTTGCGTAAGATTTACGCCAAAACGTATTGGGATATGGTCTTGTGTTGACTATTGTATCTGGTCAAAGATTTTTGGTGGTACAGATTTCAAGTAGATTGCTTGAACTTGCACTATTATTTGAAACTTTTTCAAAACTTTTCTCTAAACTTGGACATATTTTGGTGTGATTTTGAAAGTTCAAAACTTACACAATGGAGAGCGAAGATGATTATGATGCGTTGTTTGAAAAGTTTGTAAAACAGGCAGAGACTTTGGGTCTTACTGCAGAGAAACGTGAGAAATACGTGAAAGAGAGTTTTGATCGTTTGGAGAGAAAACGAGAAAAAGATGAAAAGCAAAAAGAAAGGGAAATTGAAGAAAATCGAAGAGAAAAAGAATTGGAAAGAGAAAAAGAAAGGGAAGAAAGACAAATGCAAAAAGAAAGGGAAGAAAGACAAATGCTAAAAGAACGGGAAGATGCACAAATTGAAGAAAGTCGAAGACAAAAAGAATTGGACCGGGAAGAAAGAGACAAAGAGAGAGAACACCAGTTAAAGCAAAGAGAGCTTGAGATTAGGCAGGCTGAAATTAGTGCTGGGTCGCGTGCACCACAAAATGGTCGGGATTCTCACACTAATGTAGGTGCTCGCCCTGTTTACCCCAGGCTCCCTGCATTCAGGGAACAGCAAGATGATATAGACTCTTACTTGTTCAGATTTGAAACTCATGCAAAATCTCTGGAATGGGAAGAGACAAGGTGGATCACGTACTTGTCTGCTCTTTTAGAGGGCAATGCATTAAACCTATACCATAGCCTTGCTGCTGCTGGTGAACTAACATACCAATGTTTGAAAGAAAACTTACTGAAGAAATTTCAGTGCACGTCTGAAACATTTAGACAAAAGCTCCGAAATATCCGTCCAAGTGAAAAGGAACCGTTCCAAACTTTTGGGATTGAGTTACGACGATTGTTTGATCGTTGGGTTGCGCTATCTGACATAACCACAGATGTTGAAGGTCTAGTGAACTTGATCCTGGGAGAACAATTCCTTGAAAGCGTATCAGCTGACTTAGCAACTTTCATTCGAGAACGAGGTCTAGTTACTTTGGATGAAATGGTCAAAGCTGCCGAAAGTTATCGCTTAGCGAGACCTGGAAAAAACTTGTCACGAAAGGCCGGACCAACCATTTTTTCTGCAGCTTCTTGTAGTCACGTAGAGTACGCTGCAGCTGCTTTTTCACAAAGCAATAATCGTAGAGGGGGTCCGCAGTCACGGAGGTTTGGTTCTAGTTTTGGTGCGCGTGGACAAGGTAACTGGAGCTATGGCAGAGGTACGTCTGATGCTCAGGCACAGTCACAAGGTGATACATACTATCCTCGTGGAGATAGACGCAGTCGTACTGGTGGTCGCAGAGGTGGTTTGTCCCGGAGCGGAGATACTTGTCTGTTGTGTCAGAAAAAAGGACATTGGGCAGCTCAGTGTCCCCTACGGATAAACCCTCAGAACCCTTGTATAATTTGTGGGCATGACGGCCATGACAGGAGGTCTTGTCCGACGTATCTGATTAGATCAGGTTTATACAAGCGGGTCGAGTCAGGAAATGCTGTTGTCGCAGACATTGGTTGTTCGGTTACTCAGGCTGTAGGAAGTCTGAATCTTGATCACGGTTGTGTCAACAACGTTGCGTGTTCGGTACTCCGTGACACGGGTGCTACGATATGTGGAGTACGCAGTCGGTTAGTGGCAAAAGACCAGTTTGTGGGGGGTAGCGTCGCCTGTAAGACGTTTGGCGGAGAGATACATACATATCGCCAGGCGAAAGTGATGGTTCAGTCCTCTTACTATTCAGGAGAGTTACTTTGCTGTGTTCTGGAGGATCCTGTCGCAGATTTGATCATAGGGAACATTCCGGGGATTTCGGAAAAGGTGACAGAGTGTTCTCCTATTCTTGAGAGGGTCGCGGCTGTGACTACTCGAGCGCAGGCAAAGAGACGAGATCTCCCTCAAAAGCCTTTGGTAGAGGTAATTGAGGATTTGGCTGTGTCACGTGATGAACTCATTCGGTTCCAGACTGAGGATTGCAGTCTAAAAGGTTGTTTCTCACTTGCAGTGAGTGGGGAATCGAAGTCAGTAGGAACAGCGACATATTGTTTCTACAAAGAAAATGGAATTTTGTACAGGCAATACCAAGCTAAAGACAAAGTTTTTTGTCAGGTGGTGGT
This sequence comes from Littorina saxatilis, assembly GCF_037325665.1. NCBI lineage: Eukaryota > Metazoa > Mollusca > Gastropoda > Littorinimorpha > Littorinidae > Littorina > Littorina saxatilis. The sequence goes on from NC_090246.1 coordinate 12,493,543, forward strand.
TCCAGAGAACTTGCGTTCGTCTGTGATGGTGACTGCACATGACCAGTTACTGGCGGGACATTGTGGCGTTCGGAGAACGTTGTCGAGAATTCTTGGCAAGTTTTTTTGGCCAGGTGTTTCGGCTGACGTAACTAGGTATGTGAAAAGTTGTGATATTTGTCAGAAGACAGTGTCGAAAGGAAAGGTGTGTCCTGTCCCACTGGTGGCCATGCCACAGATATCAACTCCGTTTGAGAGAGTTGCCATTGACCTTGTGGGTCCACTTTCTCCACCTTCTGAGGAAGGACATAGATACATTCTAACCTTGATTGATTTGGCTACAAGATTTCCGGAGGCTGTTCCTATGAAAGAAATCACGTCAGTAGCTGTGGCTGAAGCTCTTCTATCCATCTTCGCAAGGTTGGGTTTTCCAAAGGAGATTTTGTCTGATCAGGGTTCGCAGTTCAACTCTGAACTCATGAAACAGTTCCATGCGTTGTGCGGTACGCATGCTGTGCGAACTTCGCCATATCATCCACAGGCGAATGGGACTGTAGAGAGATTTCATGGAACTCTGAAATCGATGTTGCGGAAAGTTGTCCATACGCAGCCGAAGGCATGGCATCGCTATTTGCCAGCGTTATTGTTCGCATGCAGAGAGCTTCCATCTGAAAGTACAGGGTTTAGCCCTTTTGAGCTCATGTTTGGTCGTTCGCCAAAAGGTCCCATTTCTTTGATAGCAGATTCGTGGACTCAGGGTCCGAATGCTGAAGATGCTGAGGCAAAACCCATCTACGCATATCTATTTGAACTAAAGAACATCATTGCAGAAACGTGTGAGTTAGCAAAACAAAACTCAGCAGAATCTTCCAAAAGAGGGAAGAAATACTTTGATCAACGTGCGAGGCAGCGTACTTTTGATGTTGGGGACGAGGTGTTAGTCTTACTGCCTACAAATACCAACAAACTAATGATGACATGGTCTGGTCCATACCAAGTTCAGGAATGCTTGCATCCGGATTACAAGATCCTGGTGAGAGGTCGTTCAAAGATCTTTCACGCTAACATGTTGAAACAGTATTTGCGACGAGGCATGAGTGCTGTTGAGACAAAGCAAGAGTGTGATACGTCAGTGTCAGGGGGCAAGTGTGTTTCTTGGAACACTATCACGACTTTCAGGGTTGAGACAGTCTCTGATAGGTTCCCTGAAAAAGCAAAGAAGACTGTTCTACCAGTCTATGGACCGGAGAAACCTCCATTGGTGGTAGGTGATACCATTGCTGTGGTACAAGAAGAAGATGATTTTACTTCGTTACCTACCTTGCCGGCTCCCATGTCGTCTTCCATGAAAGATGAAGACATATCGTCTATAGACTTTGACAAAGGTCTCTCAGAGATGCAGAAATCGAGTCTGCATGAGGTATTTTCTGAGTTTGCTCAGATTTTGACGACTTTGCCAGGTTCGTTCAATGGAGATCTTTTTCTTGATGTCGATTTGACCACTGATGTGCCAGTACGACGACGTGCATATGATTTACCATTCTCTTCGAAGGAAGTGGTTGAAAGAGAATTGCAGACTATGATCGACTTAGGAGTGATTGAAAAGTCCAAATCTGCATACTCAGCTCCTGTTGTTTTGGTAAAAAAGAAAGATGGTGCTTGTCGATTTTGCATTGACTACAGAGCTTTGAACAAGGTAACTGTGTTTGACGCAGAACCAATCCCAGATGTTGATGAACTCTTTACAAGGCTTGCTCAGTGTTCTTACTTCACTCGCATTGATCTCACAAAGGGGTACTGGCAGATTGTTGTAAACCCCGTTGACAGGCATAAAACAGCGTTTGCTACGCACATGGGCTTGTACCAATGGATCAGAATGCCTTTTGGCCTTGTTTCGGCTCCGGCAGTTTTCGCTCGCATGATGCGAATGTTGAGGCTTCAGGAAGTCTCCAGCATGAACTTCTTTGACGACATTTTGGTGCACAGTTGTTCATTTTCTGCCCATTTAAAGCATGTACGGGGAGTTCTACAGAAACTGTCGCAGTTCAACCTCACTGCAAAACCGTCCAAGATTTCGACAGGTTGTCGCAGTCTTGAGTTCTTGGGTCATGTTGTGGGAGAGGGAATGCTTCGTCCACAGGAGGAGAAGATCAAGAAGATTCTTGCGATTCCTACTCCTACTACCAAGAAGCAGGTCCGATCTCTGTTGGGTTTGTTGAGCTTCTATCGGAGGTATGTTGCGGGATTCGCAACTCTCACGGCACCGATCTCAGATCTCGTCAAAGATTCGAGTGGTCGAACCATCCAGTGGACGCCTGTATGTGAGAATGCACTGGCAAGGATGAAGCAGATCTTTTCTGAGTTTCCAGTTCTACAATTGCCTAAACTGGACCAGTCTTTTGTTCTCCGGACTGATGCCAGTGGAGTTGGTTTGGGCGCGACTTTGCTGCAGGACTTTGAAGGTACACTTCACCCAGTTGCCTTTGCAAGCAAGAAGTTGTTGCCACGGGAAACCAGATACAGCACGATTGAGAGAGAGTGTCTGGCAATTGTGTGGGCTGTTGCAAAGTTCTCCAAGTTCCTATGGGGAGTGGTCTTCGTCTTGCAGACAGATCACAAACCACTCGCGTACATTCAAACGTGTCGTTTCAAGAACGCGAGAGTTTTGCGATGGTCACTCTCGTTGCAGGAGTACAGGTTCACAGTTGAACCGATACCGGGAACACGGAACGTGTTTGCCGATTTGTTGTCACGTTCAAATCATGACCAGTCTGTTCCCTAGGGGAAACTGGTATGAAAATTGCAGTTCAGTGAAGTAGTTACCCTCTTTTACCTGTTATCCTAAAGAAAAAATAACCTCGGTCGGTCATTTTTTTTCTGGGAGGAGGGGGTAATGTGACAAACGGATTTGCACATAATGTATATTGGAGTTATGTGACGCAGGTGTACAACATTTCATGGGCCACGAACTTTGAGTAGGCACCGTGCGGTGAAATATTGTCCGTACAGTGCAGTGATGTCACGTGTGAGATGTGACCAATCAGAGAAGAGTATTGACTGAGGTCACGTTTGTAGATAGATTAGACAGCAGAGCTTTGCAGACCATCGACAAGAGAAGACGGGTCTCTTACTGAGTAAAGTTTCTCACCGGGCGCTGGGAGGTCGGTTAGACTCGTGCCGCGGTATTGAATCGTTGGATTCAACTGCTGTGTTTACAGGTATTTATTGAATTGATATTTTGCTCGGAGATATTATTTTGCTCGGAAATATTGACTTGAGAAATGACCGGGAGAGTCATGTGTGAATTGGCTGAAAAGCGTGCGCGGTTGTCAGCCATTGTTGAAAATGGAATGTTTACATGTTTTTCGGAAATGAAGTCGCTTATGAGTTAGCGGGTGTATATACTGTAACCGCATAAGTTAGTTGCCGGTAGTGATAAAGAATGTCAGAAAAGTTTATTCAAGTATGGAGACTTATGGTAGTTTAAACTTGTGTATTTTAGCATCCCGGGCCGAGTGGGTCGCGGAAGTATCCCGGGCCGAGAGCGGTCGCGGAAGTTGGGGAACGAGACGGGAGGTTCTGCCCTTACGCCCGAGCCGTGAGCTGTGGGGAGTGCAGGAGGGGAGACAGCGTGAAGCGCTGTAAAACGGGAACCCCGTCCCCATTCCACCACACGAAGACAGTTTGTGTGGGTGGGGTGGAGCAGTGCGTGCCACTGAATATGTGAGTACGACTGGGAGAAATTAACCAGCGTGATAGCTGTACGGAGATACGTTTCCCAAGTGAACAACCACGAGACGTCGAGCGACGTGATTTTATCATCTGTATGTAACAGAAATGAATATTGACAGAAGTATTGCTTGAGACAATGACTTCGTGTGTAGTGAGACAGACGGGCTCTCACGGAACAAAGCTTAAAGTGTTATACGTGTGTGCACGTGAATTGTAGACTGCATGACAAAGTAACATGTATGTAATTTTGTGCAGTTAGACTCTGTGTGTTAACAGAAATAGAACTTCCATGTTGAGCGGGAGTGATCTGTAGAATGGATGAAGAATAATATGTTTATGTTGTGTTATTGAACATTCTAATAGAGGTACAGAGGCAAAGGGCCGTAACTGTGTTCGTGTTTTTGTGCCTGGTTGGAATGTGTGTGTGTGTGTGTGTGTGAAGGCTAGATAGTAAACAGAGAGTAGCACGCACAATTTCTGATAGGAGTAGATATACATACATACAGACATATACACGTAAATTCCAGCCGTAACAGTAACTCATTTTTGACCTGAGTTCAGGATGGGTCCGATTGAGATGGTCTCAATCCAAAAAATTAATTCTGAAAATGTCTCGCTCTTTACGTATAGGGCACCTGGGATGTTCCCGTTCGGTGAGTGTTCAAATGGAAGGGTGTTTGTGCTGTGTGTAAAAGCCTGACAGTATCTGTGATGGTTTACGGGAGGCTTACTGTGCCTTTAACGCCACAGTTGTGTCCAGGCATGTGCATGGAACAAGAGCACCCGTTCACTTGGACACATACTGTCACGTTTCAATATATCACTTAAGGTGATTATGAACCGGTTAATTACTACTAATTAACTAACCACACCACGATCCACTCTCGCAGTCATACAATTAAATAGAGTCAACAAAAGTATAAGTTTCAGACGCCTGTTTATGTATAAACTCGCCACCTCCCTCGAGCCTTCACTCAAAATATGTTCCTTTTACGTTCTCAACACGTAAAAAACCCGTGGTCACTGACAAAATGCCAGTAGTATATAGAAAATTATAGTAACACGCTGAACCCGTGTAAATACAGTCAAAATGAGAATGTTCTGTTCAAAAAGCTCTAGTTCATGCAGGGGTCACACACCCCACGTTGTCACTACTCCAATGAAATCACAGATAAGAAAAAGACAACGGTGGTCAACGGGGTGCGTAAGACACGGTGCACTTAGCTTTCTTTCTGTATGCTGGTTAGCCGGTATGCTGGTTAGCCGGGTTGCTGGTTAGCCGGTTTGCTGGTTAGCCGGTCTGCTGGTTAGCCGGTCTGCTGGTTAGCCGGTTAGCGTAGCTTCCTCAGGTCCCAGCTCCAACGTCTGCAGCTAGCAGTGCCCCGTCAAAAGGCAGCCGTGCAGCGGTTACAGGAAACCGACAGAAACGAACGAAGGCTGCAAACAGAAAGCATCGGTGCACTAAACATGTCAGCTACCCCTCACCCACCACCTTAAAACATGTCATCTTTAAATATCTCATCGAGCACGTGGGCCTGCACAAAACGGACTTTTTACAACAACAAAACAGTCATTTTCCGTCCTTCTCTCCCTATCTGCAAAAACCATATACAGATTAGTATTTTAGCGTCACAGAGAGTAAATTATGCGCTAACCTGGAAAGAACAACAGAGAGTATTTCATTCCACAAACACAGACTCATCAACAGCGTTAAATAATGATTTATTACCTCAAAAGCCTATGATTGTACTCTCATGGAAGCAAAAATCCGCTTCCTCCCTGGAACAGCCTCTGTTCGTCAACAGTGACCAAAAACGTCCAGAACCCCTTGTCGAATCCTTATGCGAAAGCCATCGCCGACGAAGGAAAGTTGACGACTTGTCCTCAGCAAAATACGTGGCAGAGAGAAGAAATAATTGGTGGAAGTTCCCTTAGAGTGCCGAATATAATACTCGGTGAAAAACCATCATACTCTAGAAACTGTGTATTAGATCCTTCCCCTTCTGCCGCTGGGTGTCAAGTGCCCCGTCCTTGTACCTCTCTCAGACAACCTAGCCAATAACACGTGACTGACCTTGTCACAAAACCAGTCCAGCTATACACAATTCTGCCTCCCCAAGCAGAAAAAAGACACGAGAAACTCAATCCCTGAAAATCCCGTGTGCGCTGTCAGCGAAAAACCGTCAGCCCTATGACAGCAGAAACCTCCACTGTAAAACTCGTGCGCAGCAAACCCTCCGTGTTCATTGAGCACTGTCAGCAAACTCTGCTGTAGCCCAATATCACGTACAGGCGCTTTCTATCATAATCGACCAAGAACAGGCACTCCACTGAGTGACACTTTCTTGGTCTCTGTCACCCGATCGTGACACATACCAACAACTCTGCGCAGAGTGTTATTTGTGTTGTTGAATTAAGTTGGCAGATTGACATACGCGTCTCGTATGAAATTAAATTTCAAAACATCCCACTCTGCACGAGAAGCAGCCAGGCAGTTGATTTCTGACACGAGCGCAATCACGGGTGGGGAACTGTTCCGCACCATTCTCGTATGGAGCGACGTGTTCCGGTTGTAGATAGTCGCTATTTACACCCCCGGTATAGGGGTGTGTATAGGTTTCGCTCGATGTGTTTGTTTGTTTGTTTGTTTGTGTTCGCATATAGATCTCAAGAATGAACGGACCGATCGTCACCAAACTTGGTGAACAGGTTCTATACTTTCCTGAGACGGTCCTTACAAAAATTGGGACCAGTCAAACACACGGTTAGGGAGTTATTGGTGGATTAAGATTCTACAAGGACTTATAGAGGGACATATTAATGGTCAAAGGGAAATAACCTTCTCAGTTGGTGGCAGTGAGAATGGTTATTTCCCTTTGACCAACGGGGGTGTTTTTCCTACCTCGGAGGAATTTCTTGTTATTCTTGTTTTTTTCACTTGCGCTTGATCGCGCGCGAAGGTAGGTTGGTCAGTCAGACCCTTCTCACAATATCTGGCGCATCGTGTCACAGGATGGCAAGACTACATTTACATGTTATAGACATGTTGTTTGGGGGTCTAGATTGTCAACAAGCTCGCTTTATGTGACGAAAATGCCTGTTTTTAACACGTTTTGGTGTTTTTGTCGTGAATCAAGTTGTGAAGACCACAGAGATTGCCATGTGGCGTGAGACCAATGCTGAAAATATGTTTTCATTGCAACAAAAGCATTCAGCGAGGTTTCGACTGGCTTGTGATTTGATTATTTGATTGAGACCATGTTCCGGTTTGAAGCGTTTCTTCAGTGAGGACGTTCCGGTAGGAAATGTAGACGTTCCGGTTGACCCTTCGTGTGTCGAGTGTTCAGGCCGCGCCTGGTTGGTTAAGGGAAGAGATTTTTTCGATCTCTCAGGTCAACTTATGTGCAGTACCTTATCCCCGTTCGTGTTTACACACAAACACAAGACCAAGTACGCACGGAAAAGATCCTGTAATCGATGTTAGAGTTCGGTGGGTTATAGAAACATGAAAATACCAAGCAAAATACCAATCCTCCGAAATCGAGGTGTTGCTGCTAAAAAGGCAGGGTAAAGCGGTCATACGCGTAAAAACCCAGTCGTGAAAAGTGAACGTGGGAATTGCAGCCCATGAACAAAGAAGAAGAAGATTTCTGGCACATGTTGCAATTGAAGGATGCTCTCGTCTCGCTTAAAATCCTGCACAGATCTGTGGTGTACTTTTACTGCAGACACAAGTTGCCATGTCTGTCAAGGACACATATCTCCTTCTTCTTTTTCTCCATCTCAAGTTCTCTTTTCTTCTAGCCATTTCGTCGTTAATGGGAACAATACCTCCACCACCACCTCCGCCAAACCCACCACCACCGCCACCACAGCAAAGAAATTGTCCTTACTGAGGCTCTTAAATGTTTCAAGTTCTGCACTGAAAACGGCATCATACCAGTGCAACCGAATCATCTGGTCACCTCACTTTCTGAGCCAAAGGCAGAAGTGTGATCATTCAAATGACAAAGGCATAAACTAATCCATTAATTTCTGTTCTAGATTGACAGAAATCGGTAAATGGTGACCCGAGGCAGCGACTACTGTTATTAACCTACTTCCACGGGTATAAAAGTCCTTAAACAGTACAATCCTTTCCGCTTAAAGGCTGCCCTATTCGTAGCGTTCATTAATTAATTCATTTTGTTTACATGTGCCAATAATGTTATAAAACTGTACCTAAGGGGATATAATCAATCAATCAATCAATATGAGGCTTATATCGCGCGTATTCCGTGGGTACAGTTCTAAGCGCAGGGATTTATTTTTTTTATTTTTTCATTTTTATGCAATTTATATCGCGCACATATTCAAGGCGCAGGGATTTATTTATGCCGTGTGAGATGGAATTTTTTTTACACAATACATCACGCATTCACATCGGCCAGCAGATCGCAGCCATTTCGGCGCATATCCTACTTTTCGCGGCCTATTATTCCAAGTCACACGGGTATTTTGGTGGACATTTTTATCTATGCCTATACAATTTTGCCAGGAAAGACCCTTTTGTCAATCGTGGGATCTTTAACGTGCACACCCCAATGTAGTGTACACGAAGGGACCCTTGGTTTTTCGTCTCATCCGAAAGACTAGCACTTGAACCCACCACCTAGGTTAGGAAAGGGGGGGAGAAAATTGCTAACGCCCTGACCCAGGGTCGAACTCGCAACCTCTCGCTTCCGAGCTCAAGTGCGTTACCACTCGGCCACCCAGTCCTATAATAACGATTGGCTGTAGCTTTCGAACACAGAAAAAATTATTTCAGTATTGCAAAGTGGTGTTGATAGTGTCGAATGTAAACAGAACAGTCTCAAACGCCATCTTTGGTTTACGAAACGTCACGAAGTGACGTCAACGGTCTAAAAATAGCCCAAGTCCTGGAGAACTGTTGCTAAACAATGCAATAAAGAATTAATTATTTCTCGTAATTGGTAAGGACTTCAAACCTAAAACTTTGCAGGAAGCTTAATTTTTACATCCCCGCAACGATGGGAAAAGCCCTGGAAGTAATCAAACTAATTAAATAGGACTATGTCAGCCTTTAAGCATATTACCAACTCATGTCCCTGATAGGAAATTCCCTGTGAGGACGTCAAGTTAAGGCCCCCCCTCCCCCCCCCCCCCAAGCTATTTCCTTGTACACGAGCGTGTTCACCGCCACATATCTGTCCAGGAATAAGAGCATCCTACCGCTTTGACACGTACCAAAACTCAATCGCGTGGCAACATTCTGTGCTGAGCGGGATTTCTGTTCACATTGGCATAGGCATAGTTCTTTCTGAACTGGTCTCCCTCTACACTCCCTCTCGCACCCTTCGTTCTTCTGATGATGCTCGACTTCTCCGTCAAGGTCGCTTTAAACGCAAGGCTCATGGCTTCCGCACGTTTTCGTACTATGGACCTCAGTTATGGAATTCACTCCCCTTTCAATTACGTCACTCTCCATCCATTTCATCTTTTAAGTCCAATTTGAAAACTCACTTGTTCCAACAACACTACGGATAGTTCCTTAGTATAGAGTCTGGGGATGTGAGATGTGCATGATGTGTTGTTTGAATCTGACAGTGATTGTATGATTTTTGTATACATGTATTGTTGTCACGCGCTTTGAACTTCTGATAAGGCGCTTTATAAATGCCCGTTATTATTATTTATTATTATAGCTCAGGTGTCGTCAGTAGACAATGTTCGGAAATAACTCTGTCGGGTTTGTATGCGTTGTGAAAGAGTGACTCCCTTTGCTTTTAGTGAGACAAAGAATCCACACGTGTTAACTGTACACGTGTTTCAGACACACCCCTCGCTACTGACTAGCCCATAATGTCATGAGGGAAAATGTAACTTTCCCGCGTGCGTGCAAAGGTTGAGGCCGCACTGTGGTGACCTAATTTTTAAAGCAAATTGATTGAAACTGTGGTCAAGGTCAAATATTCCTTGACTCAATCTTGACTATGGGATTGCATTTCAGCTCGGAGGCTTAAATGTTAATTAATTAGTTTGAATATTTAAGATGTAATTGAAATCGAATTTTCACAAACATATTAAAAAGATGATTTCATTGTATTTCCTAGCACTTCCTGATTCCAACAATGCATAGATATGTTATATTTACTTTGAAAATGTGCTCAGAATTAAAGAAAATCGGTTTACGTTACCATCCTTTGTCTAGACCAGTTCCCGTCTCGGTTTACCGGTTTCGGTTAGCCAGGTTTTAGTAGTATCGATGATGACTGATCCTATCCTCGGGTCAGTTTCAGTGTCGATTTTTGTTTTCATGGTTTTAGGCCGAAAGATTGACTAAAATGTTTTAATATCACTTGACGCGACTTTTTGTACTTCAGTAGCGTCTGAAAAAGGTTGAAAGACACTCAGGCGATTCGAAAAAACAACGTTAGTGACAATAAAAAAAACCACTTTCCTCACATCAAGAAACAGTAACATCATAGGCAAGATATCTGATTCTGACGACTGGCAAAAGTCACGATTTTTTTTCTACGACTACTTTCGAGCTTTTCATTTTCATTTTCATTACTTTATTGTCCCATCGCTGGGAAATTCGGGTCGCTTCCTCCCAGTGGAAAGCTAGCAGCAACGGAGTCACGCTTCCCAGGTGTCTGCGTGTTTAGGTGTATTCAGCCACCTGCACTTATGGCAGAATGACCAAGGTCTTTTACGTGCCATTGTGATGACACGGGGGTGGGACATGGCTTCCGTCTCTGGGTCTGCACATAAAGTTGACCCGTGTCCGTCCCGGCCCGAATTCGAACCTGCGACCTTCCGATCACAATTCCAGTGCTCTACCAACTGAGCTACCTTTTTGGACAGCTGTTCAATATGACTTTTGAAAATTGATAGCATTTATTTTCCCATGTACTCCAGGGAGGGGGGGGGGGGAGAGACTTTGCACGTGCGTGTACACGAACTAGCAGGTGCAGACCATGCGAGCCCTGTCAAAACAGCAAGATTAAAATCGAAGATTTTGAATCATTGGTGCCTAGTACACCTCTGAAAATAATTTCGGGTCCAACCTGGGCAATGGAAATTTTTAGAGAAAAACAACAACTAATGCAGTGTCGTATTTAGATTGATAAAGCCTAGGCGCCTGTCCGATCAGGGTATTAGTCTCGTAATTAAAGCGTGTTTTTGTTTTTATTCCAACGCGAGGTATATGCATGATGGCTTTCATGACAAGCCCGACCAGTCCTTGGTAAGAGAGAGCGAGAGAGAGAGAGAGAGAGAGAGAGAGAGAGAGAGAGAGAGAGAGAGAGAGAGAGAGAGAGAGAGAGAGAGAGAGAGAGAGAGAGAGAGCCAGAGAGAGAGAGAGAGAGAGAGAGAGAGAGAGAGAGAGGGAGAGAGAGAGAGAGAGAGGGAGAGAGAGAGAGAGAGAGAGAGAGAGAGAGAGAGAGAGAGAGAGAGAGAGCCAGAGAGAGAGAGCCAGAGCCAGAGAGAGCCAGAGAGACAGAGACAGAGAGCCAGAGAGACGGACAAACAGAGATAGAGACAGAGAGAGAGAGTGACAGAGAAAGAGAAGAAAGAGAGAGACAGAGAGACAGAGACAGAGATAGACAGAGAGACAGAGAGAGACTGAAACAGAGACAGAGACAGAGTGATGAGACAGACAGAGACAGAGAAACACAGAGAGACAGAGACAGACAGACAAGAAAGGGAGAGAGAGACAGAGAGAGAGAGAGAGATAGACAGACAGACAGATACTGACAGAGAGAGAGAGACAGAGACAGATAGAGACAGACAGAGAGAGACAGAGACAAAGAGAGACAGAGACAGAGAGACAGAGAGACAGACAGACAGACAGACAGACAGACAGACAGACAGACAGACAGACAGACAGACAGAGTGAGATGATCAGGATTGGAATCAATCAACGTAATCTGAACAGACAAGTAGACTTATGTGCAAAAAAGCTAAATTGTTACGTAATTGTCTTTCTAACTATTAGACCACAACATCTGCGTATTGGTTCCCCCCAGGGCAGGTTAAATATGATGTTCTCTGACTGATTTGAAAGAGAAAAACAACAACACATTTATGCAAAACTTTGAAAGTTTGAAACGATCACTCACATATCAAAAAACAAGAAAGGTAGGTTGTTGGAACGTTTGTTATTGACAAAACAATACATTCACAAATATATCGACCCAACTTTGGATTTGGATTTCAAGTTTTTGGATTTGATCACTCACACAGAGAGAGGGCACAGTTTTAAGTTTAACTTCAGGCGTCGCACACTTTGAATTTAAAGTAAACACAATATTTAGGTCATACTTTCAATCTTTCAAACATTAAACTAAAGCTCGAACGGCGAGATGGCACAGTTTTTAAGTTTTTCTTCAGGCGTCGCAGACTTTTACATACGAGGAGAAAGTCAAATCAATGATCTACCCAGAACATGTTGTTTTGTTTAGTGTGTGTGGCTTGCGTATTGTGTGTGCTATGCTATTCCTTCTGATGCAGGTGTCGATCGCATGAGGGGGGCAATAACGGGAGGTTTTGTGGCAATTTTGAGGGGTAAGCCTACCATTGACAAAAAGTTGTGCATATCATGATTTTTCGTCGATCTTTGCGTTTTTGTCATGTCGATTTTGGGGGTAACCTAATTTGAGCGGATGTCACGTAATCCTTGTTAAAGAAATCTTTGATCCGAAAGGTGTGCCAGATAGACAAATGGACGGGCTTAAATAGCATAGAAAGTTTGAATGGAATGACGAAATAATTTGTTTGCTGAGTTTAGAATGTCCATGCCTTTACATCTTAATCTGTTAAACATTAAACCCAGTTTTCTGAAAATGTGACAGGACACATGCACAAACTGTTGCATAGAAACTATTTCACTCAGATGTTTAAAGAATATATCACATCTTTTTTGGAGTGGCAAAATCTGTTCAACTTTGCGTTACAGTTCAGTTTGGAGTTTTACTATCGTATTCAAGACTACACTAAAACTATCGTCATCATAACTATTCAAAACTCTATTTTTATGCATATGATACTGCTCAAAAGGGAAATCATCTTAAAACTCTGTTTTCATACGACAACTACAACTTGAAATCTCTACCACAAAATAAAACAATATGCATTTTTACGATTTTTGTAGCGTGTCGAAGTGACACGTTCGCCTGCAATCACGACTCACTCGACCCCTACCCTGCATAACACAGTTTATGAAAAGGTAAAAAAAGAAAACGTTTAAAGAATATGCACTAATCGTACAGCCAGTCAAATATCCTTCACGAATCTGTCGTCCTTTCTTACGTACCTTAACTGGATCATATTTTACGACAATTGGAAAATGACGAAAAATCACTTACAACAGAGGGCGCGAATGAGTTTCGTTTCTTTCGCCGGGTACTGTACGTCATAAAGATATCCTTATTAGCACCACGGCGTTCGCTCTTGGGATTGACAATAACTGTTTTCACGATGCATGGGACCTATGTGCTAATCCTACCCACTTTAAAACTCATCTCTATCACTAGGAAGACCTGATACTGACCTATGAGTGGGCACTGTTTTAACTGCCATTGGTCAGTTCATGGCGTGTGCGTATGTGTGTTTCTGTGTGTGTGTGTGAGAGAGAGAGAGAGAGAGAGAGAGAGAGAGAGGGGAGAGAGAGAGAGAGGGAGAGAGAGAGGGATAGAGAGAGGGAGAGAGAGAGAGAGAGAGAGAGAGAGACGGAGAGAGAGAGAGAGAGACAGAGAGACAGGCAGACAGACAGAGAGAGATTTTGGGCTGACGTCTAGTCTTACAATCTGAGAGAGAGAGAGAGAGAGAGAGAGAGAGAGAGAGAGAGAGAGAGAGAGAGAGAGAGAGAGAGAGAGAGAGAGAGAGAGAGAGAGAGAGAGAGAGAGAGAGAGAGAGAGAGAGAGAGAGAGAGAGAGAGAGAGAGAGAGAGAGAGAGATTATTCAAAACACGTCATCACACACGAAACTAAATCAAACTGTTCGTTCCGAAGACAACACATACTCTGGATAAGCAAGTATAATGCCTTGCATGAAACGGTCAAGTATCAAGGAGAATTTAACTAAATATTGGATCTGTCACATATTAAAAATAACAACACCTAGATAAAAGAAAATATAAAAATAACTAGAAACAAGAAAGCTTCAATCATAATTTTCTTATTCTTCTACCCGGCTTAGCAAGCCATCCATTTCTTTTGTTTTGTAACTCTTTGCGATCATAGACTTCTCAGATTAAAAGAAACAACACATTAATGACAACATTTACATGGAAGTGAAAGAAAATGGTTCTCACCCTTAACTCTTTGTGATCATATACTTCTCATATTAAGAAACAACGCATTAATAACAACAAGTACATGAACATGAAAGGAAATAATACTCACCCTAAAACAGAGTCCAACCAGGTACATAGGTTCCTCGTTTCGCATGTTACCTGGCATTTGGACTGGTCGGTGTTAGTGGCCACTATTCCTGGCTACATGATGAAATTGTTCTCACAAGGAATATGCCTTATAAACCCTTCCACGTAAACGCTCGTAGTTTTTGTCCGCAATTGGTGTCAGAATGAAACACCTTTTTTTTAGTCTGCTACATTGTGGAGAACATGAAAATATGTTGTTTGTTTCTCCCAGGTCGTTGGCACAGCTATAGGTTAAAGAAGTTAGGTAAGTTCACAGCAGAAAGATCGCGACACAATTTAACACGAAGATGACGTATACGCACACATCGACACAATGTACGTCACAGTGACGTCACTGATCCTGAGAAAATCCATCACGTAACTGAAGTATTTTGTCACCGAGGCTTGTTACCAGCAGAATACACGGATGAACAAGTAATATAAAGGTCCGTGGCAGAATGTAAGCTTTTTTGTAAGTTTCTGTTAGTTTGGTTTGATTTCAGCGAACTGATGCAGTCACTGAACGTCCTCGAGTGACACTCGTTCTTTTCTGACAGATAATTATATCAGTTCCAGCTTCCTGACAGTTCGCGCAAGACGACTTTTTTCCCCTCTCAAGTAAAAAGTAGATGCAGCGAAGATGATTTCCTATCTTATGATGTGTTCACCAACCGGTTCTTTTCTGAAACCAGAGGTAAACCTCTCATATGCCAACAGCTGAGCAGGCTAAATCTAAATGCAGTATTATACCCGAGGTCCATGTCTGCTACCCAGGAAGCGACATGACAACTGCACCTGTTACTAAAACAGATTTATAAACGTGTCTTCAACAAAGAAAAGAAACCCCCACGAAACAAAGCTTTCTTCACAGTCAAGTAATACTTCTTGCTGACAAAAAAGCAGATGTTAATCCCGACAGATTAAAAAGTTGTATTCAAATAGCTCGTACCAATCTATCGTTCTCAACTAGTAACTTGGGGCGAAAAATGCTCTTGCCGCCAGATAAAAACTACTCCGCAAAGCGAAAAAGGGAGAAAAACAAAAAAACAAAAAAACAAACTTCTCCGAAAAGCTTGAATTTCAAACACAGACATGGCCTTCAGTGACTTTTTACGGGATCGATTTTTAAGAGGAAAATATATTCTAAAACTGTATTCACAGTTTCGACATCGGGAAACAAACACGTGCAAGCCTCACGTGTAGAGTAGACAACATCTACTTATCTAACACAATGTATCTGCTAACTGCCGGGAATACCTCCGTATGTAAGCTAAGGTTGCGCATCTGCCGAGACAGTAATCTTAAAAACAATTTGTTTTTAAACATTGCGGACTGACGCACAGTTAGGCAAAATATTCCATGAACTATAATTAAAAAGAAAAACAAGTCGCGTAAGGCGAAATTACTACATTTAGTCAAGCTGTGGAACTCACAGAATGAAATTGAACGTAGTCCGCCGCTAGTGCAAAAGGCAGTGAAAGTGACGAGCCTGTTTGGCGCGGTAGCGGTTGCCCTGTGCTTCATAGCACGCTTTACTGTACCTCTCTTCGTTTCAACTTTCTGAGCGTGTTTTTAATCCAAACATATCATATCTATATGTTTTTGGAATCAGGAACCAACAAGGAATAAGATGAAAGTGTTTTTAAATTGATTTCGAAAATTTAATTTTGATCATAATTTTAAATTTTTTTAAATTTTCAGAGCTTGTTTTTAATCCAAATATAACATATTTATATGTTTTTGGAATCAGGAAATGATGAAGAATAAGATGAACGTAAATTTGGATCGTTTTATAAAACAAATATTTTTTTTACAATTTTTAGATTTTTAATGACCAAAGTCATTAATTAATTTTTAAGCCACCAAGCTGAAATGCAATACCGAAGTCCGGCCTTCGTCGAAGATTGCTTGGCCAAAATTTCAATCAATTTGATTGAAAAATGAGGGTGTGACAGTGCCGCCTCAACTTTTACAAAAAGCCGGATATGACGTCATCAAAGACATTTATCGAAAAAAATCAAAAAAATCCGGGGATATCATACCCAGGAACTCTCATGTCAAATTTCATAAAGATCGGTCCAGTAGTTTACTCTGAATCGCTCTACACACACACACGCACACACACACGCACACACACACATACACCATGACCCTCGTCTCGATTCCCCCTCTATGTTAAAACATTTAGTCAAAACTTGACTAAATGTAAAAAGGAATTACATCCACAAATAAAGAAGTAAATAAATAAATATTTGAATCCATATGTAAACGAATAAATAAGAAAAATGTACAGAGTGAGACGGGGGGGGGGGGGGGGGGGACAGAGAGAGAGAGAGAGAGAGAGAGAGAGAGAGAGAGAGAGAGAGAGAGAGAGAGAGAGAGAGAGAGAGAGACAATGGCAATGACTATGAGAGAGAGAGAGAGAGAAAAAGAGAAGAGAGAGAGAGAGGGGGGGGGGGGGGCGCTGCAAGACTAGCCAATGACAGATGATAATTAGTTTTAACGTCCTCTTAGAACCAATTGGCCTATCTTGGGACAGGTAGAGTTGATATGCTTTATGGGGGGACAGGACACTGGACAGACATGCAAACAGAGAACACATATGATCGTGTTATAGATCTGGAAGTCTGTTGTTGCGATATTTCAAAAAGGGGATGAAAGTAAAGATTTTGTTGGGGTTGTTGCCATAGTGTACGCGAAATATAGTTGGAGTGGAGCGGTTTTGTAGGCTTATTTGCTTTTTATTTATGTAAAATATTTTTCAGACTTTTGGATAATGCCAAAATAATGTAATAAAGAACTGTCTGAATAAGTAAATAAATACGTAACTAGAAACATAAAAAAAAAAATGTATTAGCCAAATAAGAATATTAAAATAATATATCAGAATGGGGAACTAAGTTCAGGTAGGAGGAGGGCGGTGTATGTGATTTAGCCTTGTTTGAATAGAGCTATATGATAGGTGTTGTAGGCGCTTTGGTTGTTGGGCGTGGGGGGGGGGGGGGGGGTCGGTGGGAGAGAGGGTTTGAGGGGGGGGGGGGAGGGGGAGAGGGGATGAAGTTTTCAAAACAGATGTCCTATTTCAGCCTTATGTATTGAGAGACACAGGGTGTATGCTGGCTTCCATTGAAGCGTGCAATGTTTATCTAAAAACTCATGGGGTTTCAGTTTGTGTTCGTTGACAAGGGTGTGTAGGTTGCGGAAATCTTGTTGGAGTAATTGGCAGCGGTCAAAGAGGTGTAAAAAAGATATTAGCTTTCCACATTCACAGAGACGGGGAAAGAACTTGTGAGCGCATCCATCCGTGCGAATTCTGCGAAGTATTTTAAGGAGGGGGGTGGGGAGTGTAGGCCTGTTTTGTTTTGTTTGTCGGGGCAGAATAAGCCAACCATGGGCATCGCCTTCTGTTTTTAATTCTGTTTCCCAGTGACGCCAGGCAACTTTGGCCATTTTGTGTTTTGCTTCCGTCTTTGTTAATTTGAGGTCATGAAATTCTGCTTGATCTGTGACAGACTCTTTTGCTGCTCTGTCAGCCATATCATTGCCTCTGATCCCTGTGTGTGAGGGGATGTACATAAGGGTCAGTTCTGTTCCAGAGGCAATGATCTGGTGACAGAGGAACAATATTTCCGTCTGAAGCTCTTCCCGGTTTCTGGAACCATTTTGGAGAGCAGTCAGAGCTGATTTTGAGTCGGAGAGAATCACGACTCTTGTTGGGGGTTGAGGGAGGTCATTGATATAGTGGCATGCTCTTAAGATGGCGTACATTTCTGCAGTGAAAATGGACACATCCTGGTTGAGTTTGAATTTTTTTGTTATTTTGAGGTCAGGGATGACAAAAGCACAGCCGGCTTGGCCATCATTTTGTTTTGAGGCGTCAGTAAATATTTGTAGGTGATCTTTGTAACTGTTTGAGATTGTTTCTCTTACTATTGATGAGACAAGCACAGGGTTATCTTTCTTTGTTATACCCAGATCATGATCAGGGATGATAATGGGGGACTCCATGAACCAAAAGGGGAAGGGGTTAATGGGAATTTGGGCCATCCTACCTGGGTTCACCCCACTTTCTTGAAATATCGGTTGAACATAGTCTGCTAGTGGGATTGTTGCTTCGTATATTGTGTGTGTTTTTCTTTTTAGGTTTTGGTAAGGGGCCGAGGTTATCGTGTCGAACTCAGCAGTGAGCTCTTCGTTCACAGCATTATCAACTGTACTGGCTCTTGATACATACTGCGCTGACTTTCTTTCTTCATCGAGGGGCAGCCAGCCAGCCTCTTGATACACTAATTTGTTTATGGAGTGTTTGGGGAGATCAAAGATGATTTTGAGGGCAGCCATTTCGGCTCTTTCCAATAGTTTTAGATTCGATTTTGATGCAGGAAAAAATGCTTCTTGACCATATGTTAAACGGGATCTTATAATGGCTTTCGTAACGTGAAGCAGGCTGTCTTTATTTGAGGCCCAGGTCTCTCGTTTTAATACTTTGAGGAGACTTAGTGCTTTCTTGGCTTTGCCGACAAGGTTTTTGATGTGTGGCCCCCATGTTAGGTTCGAGGTGAAGGTAACGCCAAGGAATTTGACTTGTTTTTTAGACTCCATGGGTGTATTGTTGACGATAGTTGTGGATTTTTCGTGTAGCTTTTTTCTGGTGACAACCATGAATGTTGTTTTTTCGGCGGCGATTTCAAAGCCGTTTGTGTGCAAATAATGGATTATTTTGTCTACTGCGTTTTGATATCTCTTTAAGTTAGTTTTGTGTAGAGTTTCTCTTGGTTTGTGATTTGACCACAGAGCCAGGTCTTCTGCATACAGTGAAATCACTGTTCCATTCGTCCCGGCTCTGTGGATGTCATACAGCATGATGCTGAACAATGTCGGGGCAATGACACTGCCCTGAGGGACTCCCATGTTAACTTAACAAAAGGCACAACTGAATGCTCACATCAGCAATTTTTTACAGTTGAAAAAAGAAAATAGTATGCCTCTGAAATTAGAACAAGAACAAAAAGAACGACAGTAACAGTATCCTCATACAAGAAAAGCAAGGTGGGCAATGTAGTACACGTTTCAATGCAAATAGCGCCCACATGCCCAGGTGAGCGTGGTATATATTTCATGGCGTCAATCACTTACGACACACACAGAACATAAAAAGTAAAACTCTTCAGGGGCGGATCTGGGTTTTGAAAGGGGGGGGGTGCAAAGTTCTTTTTTGTTGTTGTTGTATCTTATCAGCGAAGGCGCGAAGCGCCGAACCGATGGCGCGAAGCGCCGACCATGCTAGGGGGGTCCGGGGGCATGCCCCCCCGGAATTTTTTTTTAAAAAGGAAGCAAAATAATTATTGTGCAATCTGGTGCAATCTGAGCGTGTAAAGTGCTATTTTCAGGTGATACATTTTTCTTCTTTTTTGTTTTGTTTTTTTTGTTTTTTTTTGTTTTGGTCCCGCTGGGGGGGGGGGGGGGGGGTGCAATTGCACCCATTGCACCCCCCCCAGATCCGCCCCTGCTCTTATTAGATGCTATTTAACCCAGGATATAGCCGCGACTGTATTCGTTACCACTCAGCACCCACTTGACGGCTGTGCAACTTCCATTCAAAGAATATTGTCAACGGAAGACAAACATTTGGCTTCGAAGTCCTTGAGCTTCAAGTTCCAAAGACTTTTTATTTTTCTCATTTTTAATTTTTTAATTTTTTTTTTATGTCGTATCACTTCTTATGTTGTTTTGCTTGGAATTCGTATTGCAGTTAATGCATTTCCGCTGAAAACCGGCACGGTGGCCTAGTGGTAAGGCGTCCGCCCCGTGATCGGGAGGTCGTGGATTCGAACCCCGGCCGGGTCATACCTAAGACTTTAAAATTGGCAATCTAGTGGCTGCTCCGCCCGGCGTCTGGCATTATGGGGTTAGTGCTAGGACTGGTTGGTCCGGTGTCAGAATAATGTGACTGGGTGAGACATGAAGCCTGTGCTGCGACTTCTGTCTTGTGTGTGGCGCACGTTATATGTCAAAGCAGCACCGCCCTGATATGGCCCTTTGTGGTCGGCTGGGCGTAAAGCAAGCAAACAAACAAACAAACAAAAATTTCCGCTGAATCTGGTGTCTTTTCTTTCTTTTCTTCTTGTATGGACCTCAGGTGCATGCAGGTTGCTTCTACCCTACTTTTTGTGTGCCTTTTCTTCCGCTCATTTATTTTTACAGGCGGGGAGTATCCTTCTTTGTGGTTCTTTTTCTCTTCTCAATGAAATTCTTACATTCTTTTATCAACAGCTTGTTGCACAACAACGACGAACAAGCTACGCCGTACGCGTAAACCAACCCAACACAAGGGCTGACCAAGACCACAATTTTCCCACAAACCCGTTGTAATTTCCATCAGCAACGATGGACAACCTCCAAACTGCGAGCGCGGCAACGGCTCGTGTCTTCTGAGAATTTCGATTAAAAGATGCGGTGTGGTGGAAATAATTCACAAATTATTCAGTTTGCACACACCTTCACAAAATATACTACTTTAAATGTATAGAGTGTCAGTGCTTCATTTTGTTTTAGAGCATGAGGGGTCAAATGACCCCTGACCACTGAAAATGAGGGGTCAATTTCATATGGCATGGGCCAACACCACCGAAAAGAAAATACACCACAAAACAACAAAAAAACTTTGGCGGTTCATACTAAACGAAACTGAAAGCGCGCCATACGGGAGATAATCGAGCAGCAACAAAAAAAAACAATTTTTTTTTTTTTTTTTGGGGGGGGGGTGTGTATAAAAGACTGAAAGAGTCGCTCCAAACAGCAGCAACAGTAAATTTGAGTAATCTCAGAAGTCGGAGAATCTGTCTCCAAAATCGGAAGACAAACAGCAAAGATGTGATGTCAAACCATGTGCACTGCACACCCTCACCCATTTTCCCCTTCTCCCACGGGTGGCATGGCGACATTGTTCGTTAGATCAACATGACGTCATGCTCAGTTTTTGAAACACAAGCGGAAATGAAAGACGCTTTCTGATTGGTTCCTCTCTGCAAAGCCAATGAATCAAATTCACTGACACACTTGTGATTCAGTGACTCACTTGTTTAATCTCAAGTCGGCGACCTCCGATCGCTAGCGTGGAGAAATCGGCGACGTAAACAATGGAAAAAAAAAAGTTTTTAAATGACGCGTGAATGGCGCGGGCGCCCCGGCAAAATGAAGCACTGGAGTGTGTTTCCGTTCATTCTTCCTCCGTGTTCTTTCTTCTGTATTTTCCTAGCACATATACTCAATGACGATAATGTCGACGTAAAATGTTCCAACGTTGTTATGAAACCAAAAAATCACGTGGTAGTACAGTGGTACCTGTGATGAATGGACACCCTTGGGACCAGCCAAAAATGTCCCTACATTGCAGGTGGCCTTTCATGACAGGTATACTTTGGTAGAGATAATATAACAAGTCGCGTAAGGCGAAATTACTACATTATAGTCAAGCTGTGGAACTCACAGAATGAAACTGAACGCACTTCATTTTTTCACAATGACCGTAGTCCGCTGCTCGTACTAAACGCAGTGAAACTGACGAGACTGTTTTGCGCGGTAGTGGTTTCGCTGTGCTGCATATAGCACGCTTTTCTGTACCTCTCTTCGTTTTAACTTTCTGAGCGTGTTTTTAATCAAAACATATCATATCTATATGTTTTTGGAATCAGGAACCGACAAGGAATAAGATGAAATTGTTTCTAAATCGATTTCGAAAATTTAATTTTGATCATAATTTTATATTTTTATTTTTCAGAGCTTGTTTTTAATCCGATAACATATTTGTATGTTTTTTTGGAATCAGAAAATGATGTAGAATAAGATGAACGTAAATTTGGATCGTTTTATAAATTTTTTTTTTTTTAATTTTCAGATATTTAATGACCAAAGTCATTATTTCATTTTAAAGCCTCCAAACTGAAATGCAATACCGAGGTCCGGCTTTCGTCGAAGATTGCTTGGCCAAAATATCAATCAATTTGATTGAAAAATGAGGGTGTGACAGTGCCGGCTCAACTTTTACAAAAAGCCGGATATGACGTCATCAAAGACATTTATTGAAAAAATGAAAAAAAAATTCGGGGATATCATTCCCAGGAACTCTCATGTCAAATTTCATAAAGATCGGTCCAGTAGTTTAGTCTGAATCGCTCTACACACACACACAGACAGACAGACAGACACACACACACACACACACACACACACACACACACACACACACACACACACACACACACACACATACACCACGACCCTCGTCTCGATTCCCCCTCTATGTTAAAACATTTAGTCAAAACTTGACTAAATGTAAAAAGGGACAAGAGCAGGTGTCCTTTTAAGGGAGATGTCCTCTCATGGGAGGGTCCACACATCGCAGGTACTGCTGTAGAAGACAACCGACGCACAGCACCGAACGACAGCGTTTGTCTCGCGGCAACGAAGGCGGCGCGTACAAACGTTATCTCTACAATTAGCCTACACGAACAATTCCTATCGTCGACGCATGCAAACAACGCCTTTAAGAAAGGTGAGAAAAGAAAAGAAAAGACAAACAGTGGAAGCCGATGTTGCAAGACCACTGATGAAGACAAAACTAATCACAGCGTTTGTCTCGCACCGAAGACAGGCAGATTGGATCTGTCTTGGATCTGTCTTGGATCTCTCTTGGATCTCTCTTCCGCCCTCTTTTTCTCAGACACTGGACTTCATTATGCGCCTGGCCTGTAGCCATGCACTCGACTTCCGACGGCAAAGGCGTCAGACAAATCGCAATCAATCAATCGATTCATTACCGACAAGCGGAGGAAGGAAGCGGAATTCAGTTTAGTCTACTACTGCAAGCCAGCTTTGCTTCTTCTCTATCTGTTAACAGATGGATGTAAGGCACAAACAAAACAAAAAAAGTCTGTTTACGGTATCCCCACCGACCATATTTTTTCGCGCGACCCAAGACGTTTTTTTGGCATTTGGAGAAGGAAAAAAAAAAAAAATTGGGGGGGGGGGGGGGGGGGAAAAAAGTCTGTTTTTTGGCAAAATAACTTTAAAATATGTGGGTTTTTTGAGAAAAAAAATCCCGACCTACCGACCCTATTTTTGTTGTTGCCTATGTTACCGTAAACAGACTTTTTTGTTTTGGCCTAACAAGCGGCACGAGACACACGGAGTAGGGAACAGGCACAGTTGTAGTTCAAAGTAGGACAGTTAGGTTCAAGGCACGTTTGGTATGACGCAAGCAGGAAGGAAGAAAGGAGAGAAAAGAAAAGAAAAGAAAAGAAAAGGGTAATGTTGAACTGTAGTGTCATAATCCACTGCAATTTAAGCCTCCAATTTTCCAGAACCTGCTCTTGTTAGCATAACAAGTCATTTTAGATACCTTTGAAGCTACGAAACGAACTGTACAGATGTGTTTCTTTACATGGCTTTTAGAAGGAAAACATCGCTATTCTTTAAATAAAAATAACGTGCCCCATTCAAGTTCACTCTGACATGCTCCATAACAATAATTCAAAATCAAAATTGCAGGTGAAAAAAAACCTTGATATCTTCTACATTTCTTCATTCACACATCTCTACAAAGTTAAAGGTTTTGAAGCTGTGCAATATGTATTATCGGAAAGCAAAAGAGGACAAATGTCATACCTTTGATAACGTCCCGAAACACTTTTTGTTGGGCAAAGACTTTCTTTCTTTATTTGGTGTTTAACGTCGTTTTCAACCACGAAGGTTATATCGCGACGAGGACAAAGACTCCTTGAAACCTTAACATCCCGACTCCAAGCACTGCCGACTTGTTGCATCACTGAAAGACCAGCTTTTTGTTGGACAAAGACTCCTTGAAACCTTAACATATTGACTCCAAGCACTGCCGACTTGTTGCATCACTGAAAGACCAGCTTTTTGTTGGACAAAGACTCCTTGAAACCTTAACATCCCGACTCCAAGCACTGCCGACTTGTTGCATCACTGAAAGACCAGCTTTCCCTTCGTTCTGCTTGTGCCAGTTTCGCATCACATGTTATTTGAAGGAGAAAGAAGTGTTCTGGTTACAGCGCGATATTCGTGCGCGTGCCTGTGCATTTGGGCGAGTGTGTGTGTGTGTGTGTGTGTGTGTGTGTGTGTGTTTGTGTGTGTGTGTGTGTGTGTTCGTGTGCGTGCGTGTGTTTGTGTGTGTGCGTGCGTGCGTGCATGCGTGTGTGTGTGTGTGCACGCGCGCGTTAAGTTTGTGTGTGAATAACCCTAATTTCCCAAGACAGCTTCAAGATCAGCATGCAAACAGAACAGCATTTTTGTTTTCTTTCGACGGTAACCAGCTCAATTTTCAACATTTTTACGCTTCCGAAATTACCTGACGTCAGCTGCATACGCACGACAAGAGAGAAAGCGGGGAAATTGCCTCCACACACGAGAAAGTGGCCAAAGAAAAAGGATTAAAGACACATTCCTTCCCGTATTGACAATCCATAATAAGGCCATCCCACCATTTGGACACGTGCCTATAATCAACAGCCAACAAAACATCAAGCGGCCAGGGGGCTGAACATGTCAAACAATACAAAGAAATAGCCTGTCTGCAGAGTTGGAATTTTGTTTGTTTGTTTGTTTGCTTAACGCCCAGCCGACCACGAAGGGCCATATCAGGGCGGTGCTGCTTTGACATTTAACGTGCGCCACACACAAGACAGAAGTCGCAGCACAGGCTTCATGTCTCACCCAGTCACATTATTCTGACACCGGACCAACCAGTCCTAGCACTAACCCCATAATGCCAGACGCCAGGCGGAGCAGCCACTAGATTGCCAATTTTAAAGTCTTAGGTATGACCCGGCCGGGGTTCGAACCCACGACCTCCCGATCACGGGAGAGTTGGAATGTTTGGATACATTAGTTCGCAAATGCTATATTGTCAGTTAAGATTTTTTTTTTTTTTTAACTCTGCACAGAAAACAGCCAAGCCGTAGATTGTTGGTATGTGTCCAAGAGGAGGGATCACCTTATCGCTTGTCAAAGCCTGACCAGATCTGAGATAGTAATTGGAACCGTTTACACGTGAAGGGCTGGGTCTTTAACTCTCTTCTACGGGCGACGTCAGGGTAATCTTCAATTCTGATGAGGTCCCCCCACGTGTCCCCAGTCTTTTGTCCTCCCAGCGAGATGTCAGTTTTGAGGTTTCAAAATTGAGGACAGAGAAGCATACTTTGCCCAGCTAGAACAGCTGCGGAACCCACACGTGTTCGTCTTTAGACTGGCGTCTTTGGTTTAGGCGTGTTTTATTCATTTTTGAGTTTGAAAATATCACCCATAATTCAAATACTAAGACTTCACTTAGATTAATGAGTTTGGGAACCCTGTTTTTAAACCAGAGTAAATAACAATTGTGACCCTCCACCACGGAATGAGTCGCATGTCACCTCGCGCGGTTCTGCGCAAGGCTTAATATAAGTTCGGGGAGTGTCTGGTAAAAGTGTGAGGGTCAGCTTAGTCACAGGCTTATAACTCAAACAGTTTTCGCTCTTTCCTAAAACGGTTTTCACCACTGGATAGAGCATTAAACACGCTTTAGGAAAATGTAAAAATATGAAAATCATGCAAATGTGACATGCGACTCATTCTGTGGTGGAGGGTCACAATTCAAATTAAAGGCACACTACAATGTACTTCTCGTCGTGTAAACAGTTGGACTTATCGTCTCAGATCGGGCCAGGCTATGACATGGATTAAGACCATCCCTCCGCTTGGTCACATACCCTGAAAGAACAGCCTTGGTGCTCTCTGTACATAGTGAGGCTTTTTTGATGAATTAATGTCCCCCTTAAGAAACTAACTCATAGAAATTCCAACTCAACACAACAAGCAGCCAGGGCGTTGATTTTAAGTATGTGACCAAGTGGAGGGATGGTCTTAACCCATGTAAGAGACTAACCAGATCTGAGATTGTAAACCAAACAGTTTTCACGGGAAGTAGTGTGCCTTTAACGACAAAAGTCTCACTTACGTAAGAAACGAGATACACAGTCGAACCTGTCTAGAACGATGACTTAAAGGACAAACCGAAAGTGGATCAGATAGACAGGTGGCCTAGGCCGTGGTGCTCGTGAGGAAAGGTGAATACTACATATCAGAGAACTTCGACGGAGATCTATTGGGGTGGTTTATAATAGGCAGGTTGTCGTTATCATGAGGTGGTCACTACAGCATGTTCGGCTGTATCTAAAATGCAAGAACACCGAAAATATTCCAACTTTACAGCATGGTATAATTGGGCTCATTCCGCACTATTCTATTAGTGTCGTAGCTCAAAGAAATACCCCAGCAGGTGAACAATATCCCTTTTAAGTTAAAGTCTTGCTGACACTTTCACCTTCGAGAGACCTAAGAGGGGAGGTGTCAATACCGAGGTATTAAACGCATCGCTAAACTTGAAAACAGTGGTAAGTAACTACCTGAGGTTGCCACCCCTACCAAGTCAAACAATGCCAAACAAGCTTCAGATAGCATCTTCAAGCCCACTTGGGCAGGCGAGCAGGTAAATTATGATGTGGTCTACCTTTACCATTAATGACTTTATGCGCGTATGAGAGAGAGAGAGAGAGAGAGAGAGAGAGAGAGCGAGAGAGAGAGAGAGAGAGAGCGAGAGAGAGAGAGAAAATGTGTGGGTGCGTGTGTGTGTGTTTGTGTGTGTGTGTCTGTGTGTGTGTGTGTGTGTGTGTATGTGTGTGTGTGTGTATATATGTATGTGTGTGTGTATGTGTGTGTGTGTGTGTGTGTGTGTGTGTGTAGTTGTTTGAGGCCACACGTGGCAGATGTGCAACTGAAGACTTGTATCAGACTTTAATTCAACTGATTTCTCTCTCGCCTCCATTAACCTGAATTCTGCTTTACGCTTCTTCCTTAATTAGCAACTTCAAGGCCAACAGCTGACTCAAATTAACGAAGGCAACGTTTTATTTCCCTGTTCATTTACGTTTACCTTATTACCGCATTTTTAAGTGCACCGTTAAGAAATAGCTTTTGCAATAAACATCCTTTTCTTCTTCTTACTCAAAGAGATATATACCTACGCTTCTTTAGACTGGGGATTTGAAATGATTAAAATTAATGGATAGCTGCACAAGTGACTAGCTCGAAATACGCTGTCTTCCTCTGAACATTCGCAATGGAACCTCTGTTTCAAGACCATTAGAACAATCACACACAAATTCAGCCTAGTGCATGAAGGAGAGGTCATACAATGGCAGAAATTGAGAGAATGTGTGAAGAAATATCTTGGGAAACATTGTTTGAAACAGAGGGAGGCTTACAACAAAGGTGTCACTGCTTCTTCTTCTTCTTCTTCTTCTTCTTCTTCTTCTTCTTCTTCTTCTTCTTCTTCTTCTTCTTCTTCTTCTTCTTCTTCTTCTTCTTCTTCTTCTTCTTCTTCGTTCATGGGCTGAAACTCCCACGTTCACTCATGATTTTGCACGAGTGGGTTTTTACGTGTATGACCGGTTTTTCTCCGCCATTCAGGCAGCCATACGCCGCTTTCGAGGGAAGCATGCTGGGTATTTTCGTGTTTCTATAACTGCATTTTCAAACGGCGGCAAGAATTATAGGCTCAACACATTGGACAAACCAGACAATCAACGTAACCCAGTTTCGCTGACATAACAAGATCAGAACTAAGTTCAGCAGTTCAAGAGAATTAAGCCGTAAGCTGGCTCAGAGGATTAAGCCGTAAGCTGGCTCAAATGAAAATGAAAATCTCATAAGGCCTTCTGAAAGTTTAAAGAGCTTCTGATTCGTCACAACATAATATAAATAAATAATTGATTTTAAAATGATGTCATTTTGTTTGTTTGTTCCTTCATGGGGTGAAACTCCCACGGCTTTGATGGCATGAACTCTTCTCTGTTTTACAGATTGTGCTTTTTTAAGGACCAGTAAATGAAAAGGCAAGAATTCGGATAGCATTGTTTGTTTGTTTGTTTGTTTGTTTAACGCCCAGCCGACCACGAAGGGCCATATCAGGGTGGTGCTGCTTTGACATATAACGTGCGCCACACACAAGACAGAAGTCGCAGCACAGGCTTCATCTCTCACCCAGTCACATTATTCTGACACCGGACCAACCAGTCCTAGCACTATCCCCATAATGCCAGACGCCAGGCGGAGCAGCCACTAGATTGCCAATTTTAAAGTCTTAGGTATGACCCGGCCGGGGTTGGAACCCACGACCTCCCGATCACGGGGCGGACGCCTTACCACTAGACCAACCGTGCCGGTCGGATAGCATTATGAAAGCAGGGATGGCCAACATTCTGATAATCATCGGTCCACGCTATCGCTCTATACAGGTTATATACATTCCTGAGACGGTCCTTACAAAAATTGGGA
Organism: Littorina saxatilis; assembly: GCF_037325665.1. Taxonomy (NCBI): domain Eukaryota; kingdom Metazoa; phylum Mollusca; class Gastropoda; order Littorinimorpha; family Littorinidae; genus Littorina; species Littorina saxatilis. The sequence goes on from NC_090246.1 coordinate 12,522,074, forward strand.
CCAGTCAAACACACGGTTAGGGAGTTATTGGTGGATTAAGATTCTACAATGACTTATAGAGGGACATATTAATGGTCAAAGGGAAATAACCTTCTCAGTTGGTGGCAGTGAGAATGGTAAGGACGGGGGTGTTTTTCCTACCTCGGAGGAATTTCTGGTTTTGAGTTACTTTCCCGGCTGGCAAGTTAAATTTGTGAGATTTGGCCATCCTTGGTGATGCAACAAAATCGATGTTAACGATAACATGAAGTTAAATGGGATTGCTATTCAGCAAGAATCTTTTATAGAATAAGGAATTTGATTTTGTTGTTGCTAAATTCAAGTCGGTTTTATATGAGTATTAGAACAACTAGATTGCTTTAGTGATAGTGAACTAAACATTTGTGTTCAACTTCTTGGTATTTAAATATGAATTTTCGGCCTGTTTGATCGTTTGTTTGTTTGTTCACTCATTTGTTTGTCTGTTTGTTCGTTGCTTGTCTGGTTGCTTGCTTGTTCGTTTGTTTGTTTGTTTGTTTGTTCGTTTGTTTGTTTGTTTGTTCGTTTCTTTGTTTGTTCGTTGCTTGTCTGGTTGCTTGCTTGTTTGTTTGTTTGATCGTTTGTTTGATCGTTTGTTTGTTTGTTCACTCATTTGTTTGTCTGTTTGTTCGTTGCTTGTCTGGTTGCTTGCTTGTTCGTTTGTTTATTAAGAAGACTCGGGTTCACCGGACAGAGAACCAATTCCTGACCTTCCAAACGTTATTATAAGCATGCGAGAGTGACCGACAAGGTAGAAGACGCCTGTTTCTATCTCCGCCATAACCTGCGGTCCTTACACAAGTAGATAAGGTGATACCAATAACGGGACCAACACCTTAGATCTCTGAGCTCAACTCCAAGTCTTGGTTTTCATTCCAATTAATGTGGGGGGGGCAGATTATGACAGTGCAGGAGGTCGGTGATATATCTGACGGGACCAATTACATGCAACATTCCTTGCCGATGAAGTTCTTGACACTGGTACGGGGCTCGAATGGCTTAAGTCCTCTCAAACATTTTCTTGTCTATCACATACTCTTTTGTCCTCGAAATAAATTGTGATCCGTGGCTAATTTAGCGAAGCAAAAGAGCGCGAACCAACCTCTGAAATAGCACAGGTTTTGTCGTCGATAGAATAGACGATGCTCGGAAACAACTCCCGGCTGTAGGGTTTGTACGGGTTGTGATAGAGTGAATACTCTTGGACAATATGAGGCAAGCTTTTCGCGTGACATTATAGGCCAATCACTAGCGAGGGGATGCGTCTCAACACGTGGTCCTCGTCCTAAACAAAACCAGTGAAACAACACAAAACTTGTGTTTCAGACAGAAAAGCACTAAACGAAGTGTAATGATTAAATGCCTCCTTGCCTGACTTTTCACACGCACGCACGTGCTTACACACAGCCGCCACCACCTCGTCTCGATTTCTAGTCTACCGGAATACATTCAGCCAAATATTTTCTACATGTAAGAACGACCACACACAAAAAAAACCGAACCGTGCCTGTTGGAAATGCTCTATTCCCCAGTTAAACTTAAAGGTCAATGATTTTACAAAACTGTCAGATGCGATAAATGCACTGGCTAAAAGATTGCTTCCTGGACGTTTAGATACCGCTGAGACTGACCACAAAAAAGCCATGTGTGCGTGACAAAACCTTTCATTTCAAAGATTTCGTGCGGTTGATTGGACACAAAAACATGCACCCAGTGGACAACGCAAAAGCCATTCACAATAAACTAAAAGGTTAGAAAATAAAAAAAAGTTATGGAAGAAAAGATAATTAAAGAAAAGTAAAGTCCAGAAAAGTAAAATAAAGTAAAATAAGGAAAAGGGAAAGGAAAGTGAAGTAAAAAAAACAACTAAAAAAACCTCAAACAACTAAAAAAAGTATCAAAATCCATCTGCTGAAAGCATTACACGTTCGTAAATCGCGTTAACGCTTATATATTGGGAAACATACACCTCTGTGTCTTCGTTAAAAAATAATACAATTTGAACATTTTGAACTTGAAGGGAAGGAGGGACACAGTGCAGTTTCCTAACTTTTCACACGCACGCACGTGCTCACACACATCCGCCACCTAGTGACCTGGAATAGATTACCTCTGCCTCTCAGACACACAGATTCTCTCACTACATTCAAGACAAATCTCAAAACACACCTCTTTCAGCGCAAGTGATTTCCCCTCCAGCATCTCCCCACCCACCCCACCCCGCCCCACCTCACCCCCTACCTAGTGCCTAAAATAACGTGTATATATATTTTCTGCGCTTTGTGTCAGCACTGTTTGTGTGTGTGTAAATAGTATTGTTGACACGTTTTTATACAGAAGCCTATTGTGGTTCTTGTGCTTAGGCTGTGTATTGGATTGTCATTGTATGCCTGCATTATTAGTTGTCAGTAATTATTACATGTGCTGATTGTTCTCTTTGCCTGCGCGCGTATAGTATGTTGGTTATGTTTGGTCATAGTATGTTTGTTTATGTTTGGTCGTTATCTTTGCCTGTGCGTGTATTGTATGTTTGGTCGTTTTCTTTGCCTGTGCATGTATAGTTTGTTGGTTATGTTTGGTCGGTTTCTTTGCCTGTGCGTGTATAGTATGCTTGGTCGATGTATGTATTGTAAAGCGCTAAGAGTAGACATTTTTCTAGAATAGCGCTATAAAAGTTTGCATTATTATTTAAGTTATTGAGACATCCCAGTGCACTAAGGGATTTATAGAGCAAATCGAGAAAATTCATTATTGAACGAAGCGCATAGCGCTGAGTTCAATAATTATTTTCGAGATTTGCTCTATAAATCCCTTAGTGCACTGGGATTGTTTCAATAACGATATTGTCAGTACCGCCATAGAAAAAAGAAGATTCCAAGCGCACATTTTGCAACGCGCATTTGAATAGGCATAACTGTGTGGTCAGGTCGTGTACAGTAAAGATCTACTTTTGTGTGGGGTGTCTCAAGTGTGTCGTGCTTTCGTCACACGCATTTTAATTTCTGTTGGTAAATTCCAGTGTAGCGTTAATCTGAACAGTGATGATCTTTCAGAGAGACCTCATTTGAACTCGGAGAAAGGGCTGTGCTCTTCATTATTTGCGATTCGAAACCTCCAGTCGAGCTTCGACGGATTGACTGTGCGGAGTGACTCCCCTTGAATTGACTCGAAGCCGCGGGACTCGACGGTTCGCACATTTTCAAAACAAATGTGGCATATTTCTCGTGTTGTATCTTCATTCATCGGGGAGTCTGATACTAAATATGAACGGTAAGAATGCTCTGAACCCTACACGTATTATATCCCCATCGTTTTTTCGTTCACATTTGCCCAACATGTTAATTTGCTGAGCGGGGTTTATGTCGTCTGCTAGGGCAATCAAACCACTGCATGCAGTCTGCACTGACTGAGTCTGCACGCACGAGGCACGCTGGTAATAAGTCTTATAATGGTAAGAACGTTCTGAACCCTACACGTTTTCGATTACGATTGTTCTTGCCTTGAAATAATAATTCGGAAACCATTCATTTACTGAACTGATGCAGTCGTATTTCAGTGTAGTCAGTGCGGCTACGTATCAGACAGAGTCGATCGAGTCAGTCTTCCAAACTGGTCTAGCTGGTACGTTATCGGAATAACACTTGTGTTTTCTGCTAGCGGGTGGGAATTTTATATTAACTCATCATTTGGTAATGTGGATGATAAGCTACATGCCACTAACACGATGAGAAGAATCTATGCAAGTCGGCGAGAATTAGATTAAACACAGCGGCTTCTATTTTTAGATCAGTGGCAGCCGCACTGTGGCACAGGCACATGCAATCTGTCAGAAAAAAACCCACTTCTGCTTTAATTGAGAAGCAGGGAATTTATGGTCATTTGGTATTGTGGAGAATATAAGCTACATGTCAGTAATTAATTCTGAGGATGAGAGCACAGTCTTGCTTAGGTAAAGGGCGTAAGAATACGCTC
>NC_090246.1:12531063-12551063 GCF_037325665.1 Littorina saxatilis
TTAACGAATTAAAAAAAAAGGAAAAAATAAAAGAGGTATTGTACATGAAAATGTTAATGTCCATTGTAGTTCAAACACATAACAGTTTATAAGGAATATTGCAACAATCAGTGGTATTTATTAAACGTCCCACATGATGTGCTTGGCAAATTAAAAAAAAACCAAAAAACAGCGCAGTACAATGAAGTACTCGGCAAGCCTACAAAGGTCCGTCCTTTTACTTAGACCAATCGCTAGGCACTTCACCGCTGTTGGAAATGACAGAAAGACTTCAGAAACTTTTCATAACTTTTAATGGTCACAATTAGCCACCTACCTCTGTGCAAAAAAAGTCAAGCTTATTAAATAGGTAATTTTCCCACTCGCATTTCGTGCTGACTGAGGTGGAGAGTAAAAACAGCCATAGCACCTACAGTAAGAACAACACCAGACACCACGACACTAAAGGCACTCTCTCTCTCGTGTAAACAGTTGGGCGCGCCGTGTCAGACCTGGCCAGGCGTTTACATGGGGTATAAGCACGGTACACCCCTCCGCTTGGACAGGTACCAACATCTAAAACTCTGACTGGGGAAATAAATTTAGGAAAAAAAAGAAGAAAAAAAAAAGAAAAGAAAAAAGGAAAAAAAACACAACTCTGACTGCCTGTTGTGTTGAGTTAGAGCTTTTTGATGAATGAATTTCCTGAAAGGCACTAGTGGCTTTTACGAATTTAACTCCTACAAAAAAGAGCTTTGTGCAAAGGAAGCAGAATACAGAATACAGAATACAGAATACAGTATTTATTGAGCCAAGTGACATTAAAAAACATTTAAAGCACAAGGAATTTAGCGTAGTGTTGGTAAAATCACGCACACACACACACCCACACACACACTGACACACACACACACACGCCCACACATACACTGACATACACACCAACACACACACGCCCACACTACAGCAGTCACGATCACACCATCACACGCAGGGCAGACATGAGGTAAAACAAATGACAATCATCTATTAAAAGAAAATGTACAAAGAGTGGTCTAAGATGCTGGTGGAAGGGTCTACACAGAATACAATTTTATAATCTAATGCATAGTTAGAACTAGCCCATCCCCTCCACCCACCCACTCATGAATAACTAAAATAATGCAGCTAAAAAAAAAAATTAAAAAAAAACAAAAAACAAATCACACATCAAAGTCCCACCTAGGCTCTTGATTTTTGGTACGTGTCTATGCGTAGGGAAGGTCATATTCCATGTCAAATGGTAGTTCTTGGTGCGATCGGGGACTGTTTTTGACAATGAATATATCCCTTTAAACGGAAAGAATTCTCCAGACTCGCACCTACAGAGAAAGTCCTTGAGAATCTGCCACCATTATACTGCTGACATCTGATACAAAGCCTCCGCGCTACGACTGAGAAACTCGAGAACCTTCAAACTTTGATTCGCGACCAGACGACTTCTCTCTCCTCTCCTCAGTGGAAAATTGGCGCGATTTTCGTGCTGATAATCCCAGCCACCTTCTTGCAGTAAATGTCAGGGAGCGGTGTAGTGGTCAAAAGATGGCACTGGCTTATTGGGGACGAAGATTGGTTTCAGTTCATCTGACGGTCTAGCAAGTGTGCGTGATCAGATAGGCCTCTATAATCATAAGTACATTGACCCAATGGTCTTTATTGTGGACAGACAAACGAACAGTTAGTATGAGATGAACAAAAAGACTATAATATTAAAGCCAATTGGGTCAATGTATTTGTAAATATTTTGTCTTGTCACAAGTACATCGTCCCAATGGTCTTTAGAGTGGATAGACACACGAACAATAAATATACAGATGAACAAAAAGACTATAAAGATCATAGGGTCAATGTACTTGTAAATATTGTGTTTTGTAAAACATTAAACGCTCCATTAATTTACCATTCTCGTTTTGTATTCTGAAGTTTGGAACGTTAGTCTATCTGTGTTTTGTATTCTGAAGTTTGGAACGTTAGTCTATCTGTGTTTTGTTTTGTTTGTTTTGGGATTATTGGTCTCTTCACATTCACTACAACTTGTGTTGTAGCGATGCAAGGATAGGAGGGCAAGATGCTTCTCTTCAATTCAATAGCAAGATTCTTTATTTTGATTTGATATTCCTTGTCGGGGCATTAGCAATATGCGGATCATGCTAGAACCGGTATAATATGATTCCTGTTCGGAGGTAATTTTATACAATACCACATAATTATAAGCATGGCTTGTTGTGTGGTGCCAATGATCACGAATTTAAAAACAAGAATCAGGATTTTGTGCACTGTCACTGCCTGTAGTTATTGTAACGCAAGTTCTTTTTCAGTTGTTTACTTGAAGTGTTGTAAGTTTTAGCAGAATAACTTTGATTGCTCTTTTATACAAGCTTAGTAATTGTTTGAGATTGTTTGCACTCGCAATGCACCAAAGCGTTGATGAATAATTCGTACTTGTTTGAATATGTGCGTGAGAGAAAGAGAGAGAGAAAGAGAGACAGAGATAGAGAGAAAGAGAGAGAGATAGAGAGAAAGAGAGAGAGAGCGAGAGAGAGAGACAGAGACAGAGAGAGAGAGACAGAGAGACAGACAGAGACAGAGAGAGAGAGAGCGAGAGAGAGAGAGAGAGACAGAGACAGAGACAGAGACAGACAGACAGACAGACCGACCGACAGACAGACAGACAGACATACAGACAGACAGGCAGACAGAGAACGTAACACTCGATCGCGATGGGCAAATTGAAGATGTGTGGGATGGTATTCGGTTTTCAATATAAGACCGCTTAAAATGGTATTGCCGAGGGGGCGACGTTTCGTTCAGATAGAAAAAACAATCGTTCAAATAATCAGTAAGCTGAGAACTCCAGTATCACCCACCGCTTCCAGAAATAAAGCAAGGCAGAATGAGTTCTTTGCTCTTTCAATCATACGAAAAGAACAGTATTTTCATTTTCACAGGGTTCGTATATTAGTATCTTTGTTTCCCGCGCGCCTTCCTGATATCAATTCCGACATTAACCGTTTTGTTCTCACCAGTGACAACAAGATATGCGACTAGATACAGAAAGAATGACAACAAAGAAGAACAGGCACAAGATTCCTTCATGGTTACTTAAAGCCTTTAATGAGATCGAGGGCGTCTGCCATCAAATGCCTTGACTTTATTAGTCCCCCATCCATTCTATCCCATGCCGCACATTTATCGCTGATATTAGGGATACGCAGTCACCAGCAAAGGAGATGCAACTAAATGGAGTTCTAAACGAAATCAGCAAACGCGACCAAAAAACCCATCCTTTCAGGGCCACCATGCTCTTTAATGGGATCGAGGTTTCCAGATGCCTTGACCTTCTAAGTCCCCGACCATCCATTCTCTCATTCGGCACAATTATCCCTGATGTTAAGGATACGCAGTTACCAGCAAAGGGGCTGCGACTAAATGGAGAAACGAAATCAGCAAACACGACAAAACAAAACATCCTTTCAGGGCCATCATGCTCTTTAATGGGATCGAGGACTCTGTCTCCAGATGCCTTGACCTTCTAAGTCCCCGACCATCCATTCTCTCATTCCGCACAATTATCCCTGATGTTATGGATACGCCTGTCAGACGATCCGGTCGTCGTCATTTACATCGGAGACCATTTGGCCAAATTGGCGCCGTGACCAGGATCTTTTGTCACTGGTCTGAGAGCTCAGAGAGTGACAGCAAGACTCTCAAGTCATAGGTTTCTGTGTCAGGAGGTTCAAGGCGGGGAGAGTTGAATACGACTGTAATCACAGCGTTTATTGCGCCGTCAAATTAGCGAGCGATCCTTTTAAATTGAGGTAGACAGACCGGGAGATTCTGGACAGGGCTTACAAGCGATCACTTTGGTGACTGAAACTTGAACCAAGAGACCTTTTCAAGCGCACAGATGTAAAATTCTAGGTGGACCATGCATTAAGACAAATATTCCTTCTTTAACAGAAGTATTTGGTACTTGCCAACCAATGTGACACAATCTCCATCTTTAACGGAAGTATTTGGTACTTGCCGCAAAGTTCTGGGCTGATTAAAGCCAAACATTTTAATGATGAACATTTAAACTCAGAGCGGTCTGGCAAATCGACGGGAGCCGATTTACACACTGATTCGCTTTCATTTCAAACTTGGAAGTCGTCAATGGGGGACTTGACGCCCTCTTAAAGCCTTATGCAACCTGTGTCATTCCCGGTATTGGCTTCAACTGGGCGTCCATTCCACTAATGATGACCTGGCAGTTTTAAATGGAAGCATTATCAATAAATACATCGACTCTGGCCGACTTATTTGGCCGCTGATATTATGGCTGGTAAAAAAAATCCACGTCGGATTTCAATAAGATCTTCGTTGTTTATGCAATATATTCCTATTTCACCGTACACTATTTGTGTGTGTGTGTGTGTGTGTGTGTGTGTGTGTGTGTGTGTGTGTGTGTGTGTGTGTGTGTGTGTGTGTGTGTGTGTGAGTGTGTGTGTGTGTGTGTTATATACCTTCCTACGCTTTGCAGATTTAGAAGGAAATAACTTTCATTTGACTTTGACTGACTTATCAAACCCTTGAACTTACGGTTGGAAAAAGATCTGATGTTGTGTATATCCTCATTGGTGAACTCAGCGGGGTTTTTAATGTATTGTTTAATTTTAAATCTTAGTTGCTAACAACAATGCATTTTTTAAAACCAACGACGGCCTGAGATATATAAATAAATCAAACCCAAACCAGACACACTACTATATTCCTGAGCTAAATTGATCTACTGTATATCCCCAGAAGGAACAAAATTTGATTGGACTTTGAACAAAAGACAAAAATAAAACATTCAGAGGACCTAATTTTGTCGTTCTTTTAAAAAAAGGTTTATATAAGGTGAGTTGTTTTAGCATAGCAATGTTTTGTTCGTTTGTGTGTTTGTTTGTTTGTTATCTTGTTGGCTTCTTTGTTTGTTTATCACATCCCTGTCATACTTCTAAGGATCAGAAGTTGAGTGCATCTTTTGATTTAGCTTCATACTTTTTTTATCAGTACATCATGTTGGTGTTTGTTGTTGTTGATGTTGATGTTGTTGTTGTTGTTGTTGTTGTTGTTGTTGTTGTTGTTGTTGTTGTTGTTGTTTTAGATATCACATATTCTTCCTCCATGAAGTAAGGCTTTTTCCCTCTCTCTGGTTTTTACTTGGTTGTATGTGTTTTGTTTGTTTATTCGTTCGTTCGTTTGTCAGTTTGTTCTCTAAAAAAAAAAGCCAGCACCAGAAATGAAAAAAATCCTGTCCCCCTTTTCCCCCAGCTCGTCACTAATCTTGAGCAAGTTGAGGGTCTTCAGTTAGCATCATCACATTTCCTCTCGCCACCTTCTTCCCCACCTTTTCTATTCCTCCCCCCCCCCCCCCCCCCGACCGCTACCCCTTTCATCCTCCTCCCAGAGCACTAGGGGGGAAATTCCTGGCGGTTACACTGTATATACATGTAGATGATGAGCGATAAGTCACATCTAAAGCCCCACGTGTTGTGCAGTAAGCCGATTGGGCCTGATCTCGCCCAAACCGAGATGTGCACGATAAACCGAGACAACGACTCGGCTGGCCGAGATGCGCACGATAAACCGAGACCACGACTCGGCTAGCCCCTGTCCCCTACTTTCACACGCACAGCACGAGATAATCGGGTTTTACACCCCGAGTCTTTTTTATTACTACGCCGTGTATTGCGTGTTGTTTGTTTTTGTTTTGGCGAGTTCCGACACGACAGACGTGAACTTGTTGGGGTACGATTTACAAGTCCCGAAGAAACCAAAACTTGCTTGAAGGAGAAAGATTAGCTGAAAAAGAAAACAACTTCTTGCGAGAAACACACTGATTCTTGAAAAGAACAGAACAGGGTTTGAGGGGAAATCTGTGATAGGAGTCAATCCGAAACAGAGTAAAACACAGTCTTTTTTTCTGAAAATAAACGAGATGATTCGTCACACGAGCAAGATGATCAACAAGACATTCACGCAGGCGTTTTGTCAACAAGAGCGTAAACAACGCTAACGCCCGCTAAAACAAGGCACTGTTTTATTCACAAATGGCTTCACTGTTGAACAAGCTTATGTAGAAATCGGTACACTGCACGAAAGCCCACATTAATCATGCTATCATTTCACGATTTTAAACAAAGTAACCCACGTAAGGCACGTACATTTGACTCTGTATAGCGCGGACACTGAGACTAAACAATTTGTTTTCCATTTTCGTTTTTATTATATTTAGTCAAGTTTTGACTAAATATTTTAACATCGAGGGGGAATCGAAACGAGGGTCGTGGTGTATGTGCGTGTGTGCGTGTGTGTGTGTGTCTGTGTGTGTGTGTGTGTAGAGCGATTCAGACTAAACTACTGGACCGATCTTTATGAAATTTGACATGAGAGTTCCTGGGTATGAAATCCCCGAACGTTTTTTTCATTTTTTTGATAAATGTCTTTGATGACGTCATATCCGGCTTTTCGTGAAAGTTGAGGCGGCACTGTCACGCCCTCATTTTTCAACCAAATTGGTTGAAATTTTGGTCAAGTACTCTTCGACGAAGCCCGGGGTTCGGTATTGCATTTCAGCTTGGTGGCTTAAAAATTAATTAATGACTTTGGTCATTAAAAATCTGAAAATTGTAAAAAAAAATAAAAATTTATAAAACGATCCAAATTTACGTTTATCTTATTCTCCATCATTTGCTGATTCCAAAAACATATCAATATGTTATATTTGGATTAAAAACAAGCTCTGAAAATTAAATATATAAAAATTATTATCAAATTTTTTTTTTCGAAATCAATTTAAAAACACTTTCATCGTATTCCTTGTCGGTTCCTGATTCCAAAAATATATAGATATGATATGTTTGGATTAAAAACACGCTCAGAAAGTTAAAACGAAGAGAGGTACAGAAAAGCGTGCTATCCTTCTTAGCGCAACGAATACCCCGCTCTTCTTGTCAATTCCACGGGCACTGCCTTTGCCACGGGCGGTGGAGTGACGATGCTACGAGTATACGGTCTTGCTGCGTTCAGTTTCATTCTGTGAGTTCGACAGCTACTTGACTAAATATTGTATTTTCGCCTTACGCGACTTGTTTACATGACGTTTATGTCCCATCCGGCTTGGAAATTCGGGTCACTTCCTCCCAGTGGAAAGCAAGGGGGAACATAATCGCGCTACACATGTGTGTGTGTGTGTGTGTGTGTGTGTGTGTGTGTGTGTGTGTGTTTAGATGTTATCAGCCACCTTCACTTTAGGCAGAATGACCGAGGTCTTTTACGGGCCACAATGGTGACACGGGGGCGGAACATGGTTACCGCCTCTGAGTCTGAACATAAAGTTGACCCGTGTTCGTCCCGGTCCGGATTCGAACCTATGACCGACGGGCGCAGTGGCCTAGTGGTAAGACGCCGGCCTCCCAAGCGGAAGGTCGTTGGTTCGAATCCTGGCCGCTGCCGCCTGGTGGGTTAAGAGTGGAGCTTTTTTCCGATCGCCCAGGTCAACTTATGTGCAGACCTGCCAGTGCCTTATCCCCCTTCGTGTGTACACGCAATCACAAGACCAAGTGCGCACGGAAAATATCCTGTAATCCATGTCAGAGTTCGGTGGGTTATAGAAACACGAACATACCCAGCATGCTTCCTCCGAAAGCGGCGTATGGCTGCCTAAATGGCGGGGTAAAATCGGTCATACACGTTAAAATCCACTCTTGCAAAAACACGAGTGAACGTGGGAGTTTCAGCCCATGAACGCAGACGAAAAAGAAGAAGAAGAAGAAGAAGGAGAAGGAGAAGGAGAAGAAGAAGGAGAAGGAGAAGGAGAAGAAGAAGGAGAAGGAGAAGGAGAAGAAGAAGAAGAAGAAGAAGAAGAAGACATGACCCTCGGATCACAGGTCCAGTGGTCTACCAACTGAGCTACCGGGACCCCCCTTCCCATAACAACTGAACTACCCCCCCCCCCTGATCCCCCCCGCCCCCCCCCCCGCCCCACTTGCTTGATAACTCAAAGGCACACTCCTTCTCTCGTGAAAACAGTTTGGTTCACAATCTCAGGTATGGCCAGGCGTTTACAGGGACTGGGTGGCCGAGTGGTAACGCACTTGCGCTCGGAAGCGAGAGGTTGCGAGTTCGACCTTGGGTCAGGGCGTTAGCAATTTTCTCCCCCCTTTCCTAACCTAGGTGATGGGTTCAAGTGCTAGTCTTTCGGATGAGACAAAAAACCGAGGTCCCTTCGTGTACACTACATTGGGGTGTGCACGTTAAAGATCCCACGATTTTACTTTTACTTTATTTGGTGTTTAACGTCGTTTTCAACCACGAAGGTTATATCGCGACGAGGGAAAGGGGGGAGATGGGATAGGGGAAAGGGGGGAGATGGGATAGAGCCACTTGTTAAGTGTTTCTTGTTCACAAAAGCACTAATCAAAAAATTGCTCCAGGGGCTTGCAACGTAGTACAATATATGACCTTACTGGGAGAATGCAAGTTTCCAGTACAAAGGACTAAACATTTCTTACATACTGCTTGACTAAAATCTTTACAAACATTGACTATATTCTATACAAGAACCACTTAACAAGGGTAAAAGGAGAAACAGAATCCGTTAGTCGCCTCTTACGACATGCGGGGTGCAGAGAAATAAGGATGTGGAAAAGAAGACTTTTGGTAAGTGAAATAAAGGTGATGGATCCAGTCAGGTAGAAATAAGACAACAAGAAAAGAATTGGAAAACTGCAGGGAATAGTAGGGAGAGTTTTCTTGGAAGGAAATATAGGTGAAAGGACTGGTAAGGCAGAAATAAGACAAAAGAAGAGAAGTAAAGGGGTGGGGTAGCTCTGTTTAAACGCTCCCGCCGCGTGAAGGCGACCCCATGGGAGCAGATCCCACGATTGACAAAAGGGTCTTTCCTGGCAAAATTGTTTAGGCATAGATAAAAATGTCCACCAAAATTCCCGTATGACTTGGAATAATAGGCCGTGAAAAGTAGGATATGCGCCGAAATGGTTGCGATCTGCTGGCCGATGTGTGAATGCGTGATGTATTGTGTAACAAAATTCCATCTCACACGGCATAAATAAATCCCTGCGCCTTGAATATGTGCGCGATATAAATTGCATTAAAAAAAAAAAATTCAAATCCCTGCGCTTAGAACTGTACCCACGGAATACGCACGATATAAGCTTCATATTGATTGATTGATTGATTGATTACATGGTATAAGACCTCCACTTGGTCACGTACCAGAACTGAACAGCCTGGGTGTTCTCTGTGCACACTGGGGGTTCTTCTAGGAATTCATTTCTTAAAAAAACACTAGTAGCTCTCACGAAGTTAAATTATACAACAATTCCAACCCACCACAGCAAGCACTGGTGGTCCGCCCCGTGATCGGGAGGTCGTGGGTTCGAACCCCGGCCGGGTCATACCTAAGACTTTAAAATTGGCAATCTAGTGGCTGCTCCGCCTGGCGTCTGGCATTATGGGGTTAGTGCTAGGACGGATTGGTCCGGTGTCAGAATGATGTGACTGGGTGAGACATGAAGCCTGTGCTGCGACTTCTGTCTTGTGTGTGGCGCACGTTATATTTTAAAGCAGCACCGCCCTGATATGGCCCTTCGTGGTCGGTTGGGCATTAAGCAACAAAAAACAAAAAACAAAAAAAGCACTGGTGACAGTAGTGTCCCTTTAGTACATACGTCCCTGTCACAATTGTGTCTGGGAAAGCCGATCTGTTGACCTCTGCAAGTATCGGATACTAGATGATTTCTCGCTTCGCCGGGTACCGGCTTCGCCGGGAAGAAGTAGAGCCGAATACCAGGCTGCGCCTGGGACCCGGCTCTGCCGGGTGTACGCCGGCGCACGAAGGAAAGGAGATAAACGCGCAAAACACTGGAGACCTTCTAAAAATAGTAACGTGCAGTGACCTTCTAAAAATAGTAACGTAGTAACGGGAATATGGATTGACGCCACACGGAGGAAGGGAGATAATCGCGGCTGAAAACACTGGAGAAGATAAGGAAGAGTTACTGGTAGTGGATCCCGACAACAACAAAAAAACAAAAAACAAAAAATCGGTTCAGCGCGCACAGCGCTGCGCGCTGAGAGCACGTGTTGAAATATCTCATCGATGAGGTTGTGTCCGGGGTGTAGCTGAATACGGTGTCCAAATTTGAAAAAGATCCACCGAGAACTTTGGCCGTGCATCGCGAACAGACAGACAGACAGACAGACACTAGTCGTATATATATATAGATAGATGTAGGCTACAGCTGCTTTTATGACGTGACAAGTTCGAATTGTGCTATGAACCGGTTTATATAACTGAACAAGAAACCGGTAGTGAACGAAAGCAAAAACGTGACGATTTGCTTGCCAATCTAAAAGGTTTTATTTTCAATGATGTCTCACTTATCCAGCGTTAAAGTCACACTCCTTACCCAAAGGAATTCATGGGTGCTTTCTCTGCAGGGTGGGAGTTTTCATGAACTTATTTTTTAACTGACACCTGTGACAATAATTATGTGAAATCCATGCATCACAGAATTCACACTCTGCACCGGAAACGACGAGCACATGTTGATCTTTGGTATATGTCCAAATCGAGGGATGATTTGACCTTATCATGTACGTAAAAGCCTGGACAGAGTTGAAATAGCTGCAGGCCGATCTCTTCACGGGAACAACTGTGCATTTCAAAGACACGGAAAACAGATGTACTTTTATTGTGTTTTTTGTTTGTTTGTTTGCTTAACACCCAGCCGACCACGAAGGGCCATATCAGGGCGGTGCTGCTTTGACATATAACGTACGCCACACACAAGACAGAAGTCGCAGCACAGGCTTCATGTCTCACCCAGTCACATTATTTTGACACCGGACCAACCAGTCCTAGCACTAACCCCATAATGCGAGACGCCAGGCGGAGCAGCCACTAGATTGCCAATTTTAAAGTCTTAGGTATGACCCGGCCGGGGTTCGAACCCACGACCTCCCGATTCTAGGCCAACCGTGCCGGTATAACAGATGTACTACGACTGCAGGCTACTCAGTGAGTTCGACTACGCAGGGTAAGTTATATATAGGCAGAGAAGTTTAATGAAGTTCAGATCGTGACTTGGCCAAAAGTGAACAGCACCGCAAACGTCAGCTGAACAGAAATAGCATGGTTTTTAAGCGTGATTGACTTATCAGCTTACTCAATTAGTCATTAAGCTGCTGGTAGCTTTGTCATTACGGGTGGTTGAGGGGAAAAATAGTCACAGCACGTGTTACACGCGCTTCTCTACTTAATTCTCTCCGCCTGCATAATGATTACATTGGCTTTAAATCGCTGTTCGGCTTCACTTCTTCAATCTAACACAGTGGGCATTGTACGAGCATGAACTGTTGTCGTTGTCGACGAGGGGTGTTGGGGGGGGGGGGGGGGGTGGTATTCGCTCAGAACATCCCACGATATCGCATGGTGGCAGCACCAATTAAAGATGAAACATGAGTGATCGAGTAGCAACGAGCCCGTCAGTTGCATGCTTACTCCGCTAGCCAAAGAAGAGTTCGAAGAGAATCAGAATCAGAATCAGAATCAGAATCAGAATTTATTGTCATTAAAGCACAGAGCCTATATTGACACATACGAAGAGTGTGTTTCTGTTTTGAAGGGTCTGCAAGTTCAGCGCAAAGATGCAGGATACTTCGGCACGTTTGTTGTAAAACAATCTGGCCAATCTGTGTGTGTGTGTGTGTGTGTGTGTGTGTGAACGATGTGTGAGTCTTGCTCGTCAGCGTAGTTTCACAAACAAGTCTGAAGTGTCTGATCACTCAACCACCACTATAATTCCTGGCATGTTTTGACGGGTCTTATGAGTTCAACGTTGGTGTGTAGCTAGGACGCTTCGAACCAAAACATTCGTGACTGACCCAGTGAACCCCCCACCCCTTTCGGTTTTCTCTTATCATTGTGACTTTTGTCTGTCGGTGTATCTACGACAACAGCAGCATCATCAACAATACATACATACACACACGTACGCACGTATCTAAGCATGCACGAAGGCATACGCACGCACGCACGCGCGCTCGCAAGCACACGCACACACACACACACACACACACGCAAAACCTCCAGAACGACAACGTAGAGTAACTCCAGAGCAGATCTGGAGCCGGTTTCATGGACTCGCGGTGGTGACACTGACAATCGGACCACCGCTTCGTCACCCGACTGCGGTTGTCCGAACGCGGTGCTAGGGGAGGCCAGAACTATAGTTGCAGGGCCGGACCCAGGGGGGGGGGGGGGGGGGGGGGTCCCAGGGGTTCCGGAACCCCACCCCTGGAAAAAGCATGTACCTTGCTTTGACTTTTACTAGTTTTAGCACCAAAACAATGCTGCTCTTAACCCTCAAAACAAGGCCCAGAATGCACCAGATTGCACAGATTTTAACCGTTTTTCAAAAATGTTCCGGGGGAGCATGCCCCCGGACCCCCCTAGAACCCCCCCCCCCCCTTACAACTCATTTGGTCCGGCCCTGAGTTGGGCAAATCCAAAAACAAAGAGACTGCTAACGTTCGAAAATTCAGAATAAAAAAAACTTGACTAAATGTAAAAACAAGAAAGGTAGAAGAAAACAAGAAAACTGATTCTATCAAGATAAGTTTTGTGTGGATATTTGTTTGTCTGTTCACTTAAAAGACCGTTGGGTCGAAATATCTGTGAATGTATTGTTTTGTCAATATAAAACGTTCCAACAACCTACCTTTCTTGTTTTTTTATTCTGAATTTTGGAACGTTGTTTTTGGATTTGCTCATCTTGCCTGACTGCAACCTCTTGTTTGTTTTGTTCTTCTGTATGCGTATAAATCATGCCATCTTCATCATTTTGCGAAAACTGATTCTATCAAGATAAGTTGTGTGTGAATATGTGTTTGTCTGTTCACTTAAAAGACCGTTGGGTCGAAATATCTGTGAATGTATTGTTTTGTCAATAACAAACGTTCCAACAACCTACCTTTCTTGTTTTTTGATTCTACAGTTGGGCAACTCTTCACGCGAAGCAGCACAGGCGGCCGACTGAAATCTTTCATGAAACACGATTTCGTCAGATTACTGCATTTCACTCGTTTCCGACAGTGTTGCTGGCCCATAAAACCAGCCCCAGATCAAGTAGCACTGGAAGTGTTTCATCACTCATCCACTACCACTACGTCAAGAGTTCGAATCGTGTTTTGACGGATTTGAGAGTTCAGTGTAAAGGTGCAGAATATTACGGCACGTGTCGTAGTAAAGTAATCGTGACTGACCCGATCTTGTTATTGTTCTATTTTTTTCTTTTTCTTTTTTTTCTCACGAAAGACTTTTTCTAATTTGCCCGTCAGCGTAATTCCGAGTCCGCGGCGCGTGCGTGAGAGGAAGGAACTAGGCCTCAGAATGTCCGCACGCTTTGATAAAAAGCCTCTGTTGTGGTTTTAGTTTTCACTTCCTTGTTTACAGTTTTTTTTTCTGTCGACCTTGTTATGTCATTAGCTGGTGCGTGTTTGTGGTTGTGAGTGTGTGTGTTTGTTTGTCGCCAGTTTTTTTCTTCTTCTCTTTCTCACGATTGTGCCTGTGTGTGACTCAGTTTTTCTCTCTCTTACTCTCTATCTCTTACACACTCTCTCTCTCTCTCTCTCTCCGTGTGTGTGTGTGTGTGCGTGCGTGCGTGCGTGCAAGATTGCGTACGTGCTTGCGTTCGTGTGTTTGTCCGTTGTTAGTTGTTAGTTTTATGCTGCTGTTGCTGTTGTTGCTTTTATATTTGTGTATTTCTGTTGCCCTTTTTGCGTTCTTCTTTTCACCCTTTTACAAATCCCAGTAATCTTTTTACTTTGTTTTAAGCTTTCTACGTCCGCCAATGCATTGATTCCATTGATTGCATTCAGCATTTTTATTGGTACTTCTTCGAATACCATTGTTTAAACCAAATGCATGACAAGAGTGAGACATTTCTGCGTCAAAACAACTCATCACTCTTTGAAATACAAAAAGAAAGGAAAAAAAGAAAGAAAGATGGGTAACAAAAAAATATAGATACATGTAGTGCGGCAGCTACGTTAAAGATACAGTGTCTCTGTTAACCCGTGATTTGTAAAAATGTAAAAATTGTTACAAATCACGGGGCGCGCCCCGCGATTTGTAAAAACATTTTTACAAATCGCGGGGCGCGCCTCGCGATTTGTAATTTTTTTTTACAAATCGCGGGGCGCGCCCCGTGATTTGTAACAATTATTACAAATCACGTTTTTGCGCCCGATATTTTCTTGGCATCTCCAAAGTCAAGGTACAAAAACGAAATCCCTTGACTTTTGGGATAGTGCGACTCTGTTAATTTTAAGATTTTTTTTGTTTTGTTCATTACTAGGATGTCCCATCGTTGGGAAATTCCGGTCGCTTCCTCCCAGTGGAAAGCTAGCAGTGACAGAGTCGCACTACCCCAAAGGCAAGGGATCTATTAGTCCCGTTTCGCCGTTATCCCAATTCGCCCCCATCCCATTTTGGCGACATTTCTCAGGCCAAGTGTCATCTTACCACCATATCATGTACCATTAGCTCATCCCATTTTGGCGCAATCCCGTTTCGCCGTTAGCCCATTTCGCCCCCATCCCATTTTCGCGACATTTTACAGGCCAAGTGTCATGTTACCACCATGTCATGTACCATTAGCTCCACATCCCATTTTGGCGCAATCCCGTTTCGCCGTTATCCCATTTTGCCCCCATCCCATTTTCGCGACATTTCACAGACCAAGTGTCATTTTACCACCGTGTCATACCACTAGCGCCACATTACATTTTGTCGCCATGCCGTTTTGCCGTCATCCCATTTCGCCGCCATCCCTATTTCGCGACATTTTGGATTGTGGCAAAATTGGGATTTGGCGAAAACGGAATGTCTTCCTAGTTGAATAACGCAGTATAGTAGTATAGTGAGGCTTGGCAAGAAGAATAAATAAAAAATGGGATGGCGGCCAAATGGGATGGTGTCAAAATGGGATGTCGCGCAATTGTTATGACACGGTAGTAAAATGACGCTTGGCTTGTGAAATGTCGCGACAATGGGATGGGGGCGAAATGGAATGCGGTGAAACGGCATGGCGGCCAAATGGGATATGGTGTCAACATGGGATGTCGCGCTATTGTTATGACATGTTAGTAAAATGACGTTTGGCTTGTGAAATGTCGCGAAAATGGGATGGGGCAAAAAATGGGACGGCGGCAAAATGGGATTGCACCAAAATGGGATGTGGAACTAAAACCACCCCCACCACTCAGCGTAGAGGCTCTAAACAAGAAAAATAATAATAATAAAAGGCATGCATTACTTTGTGGAATGCGATATTTTTCCATTTTTCCATTTTTACAAATCGCGGTTTTAGGTTCGACGTGATTTGTAAAATATTTTTACATTTTTACAAATCACGGGTTAACAGTCTCCCCCTTTTAAGACCCCCCGATTTAAGACTCCCTCTTTTTAAAGACCTTGCATTTTTCAGATTTTCCGTTCATTTTAAGACTCCCTCATTTTTTAAGACCTAATTTTGTCAGATTTGCGGAGGTCTCAAAAGTTGGTTTCCACTGTATTATGAAAACGAGTTCCGAGTGCTCCTCTGCACCTTTGCACAGAGAGCGCCGATCTCATCTTATACCCCCATTCCACACATCCGTTCTAGGTCCCGATCCCGTATCGACAAAGGAACGGCATGGGAATGAGAGGGATCGGGAGGGGGCCTTAATGGAACGCCAATGGACGTTAACGGAACTCATTTGAACGGTATAAGAACGGTTGGGACGGGTGAGTTCGGGCTGCATGTTCAAAATGTTAGCCATTCCCCCACTGTTCCAAGTTAACGGTAATGGAACCTTAACACATCGGTAACGGAACTCAGTGATCGTTAATGGAACTCAGTAACGCAATGGTAACGCAACGCTCCCGTCGCGATATAACCTTGAATGGTTGAAAACGATGTTAAACACCAAATAAAGAAAGAAAGAAAGAACGCAACGCTAGCGCTCTCACACACTGCGTTGTCATACCCCCATTCTACACATCCGTTCTAGCTTCCGTTCCCAGCCGTCCCGAAGACGGCTGCCACTACGGTCAGACGCTGCGCAAAGATGCCCAAAACGGCCGTTTGCGCAGCGTCTGATCGTAGTGGCACGGGAACGGAAGCTAGAACGGATGTGTGGAATTGGGGTATTACTTTGAGTTGCTTGTCGACACAACTACTAGGAGGTTCATCGATCAACCCGTTGCAGCCGAGCGCTCGTCGCAGGGGTATGTAAACAGAGAAACTTCGGCCAAAGAGGAAGTGAAAAATGCACAGCTTCTGGCGAACAGCCGTGATTAAAGCTATAATTACTGTCGTTTCAGACACAATGGAAATGGAGAGTAAGGGGTAGTTTCATGCCAAGACGGTATCATCTGTACTCTCAGAGCCATCATCAGCTGAGTTCCGCTCGACCTCGTGTCACCCCCCCACACACACACACACACACCCTCTCTTCCCCTCTCTCTGGGGGGTTGGAGCTAGGCCATTGCAGTAGCTAGCCAAAGGCAAGTTCAACAGCAAAGTGCACGCCACGGAGATTAACGTTACAAGCCAACCTCCACTCCAGTTTTCCTGCGTTTGCCGATGTTTAAAGGGCCACTGAAAATGATGTCAGAAGGTTTTTCTAGCAAGACTTTCAAAAGGCTAGTGCGCAGTCCGCAGGCTGTTTATAGGTGCTGCCCAGACGCCCCTTACCAAGTTTGTTAAGGCAAGACTTTTCAAGGCACAGCTCCGCACCTTCCCCCACACGTGCATTCTGTCCCTAGTCTTATACGTCCTTTGACCTCTTGTAAAGCATTACTTGGACGGACAGAGGGGGCGCTGTTTCTCGCCTTTTAGCTATGATATATTTTCTTTCTGGGAGCAAGACTTTAGGGGAAATGTCTAGCTGTGAACTCGCGCCTACTTTGATATCGAACGAAACTTTCGAGGGACGTCATGTTTGAGTATCCAGTCGGTGCAACGGACCAGTGGCAAACACTTTAATTTCTGGAATGCGTCCGCATATATACGTACGGTATATCAATCAATCAATCAATGAGGCTTATATCGCGCATATTCCGTGGGTACAGTTCTAGGCGCTCTGCAGTGATGCCGTGTGAGATGAAATTTTATACGGCCAGTAGATTGCAGCCATTTCGGCGCATATTTACCTTTCACGGCCTATTATTCCAAGTCACACGGGTATAGGTAGACAATTATTAACTGTGCCTAAGCAATTTTGCCAGGAAAGACCCTTTTGTCAATCGTGGGATCTTTAACGTGCACACCCAATGTAGTGTACACGGGAGGAGGGTTCGGACACCGAAAAGAGTCTGCACACAAAGTTGACTCTGAAATAAATTTCCGCCGAACCTGGGATCGAACTCACGCTGACAGCGGCCAACTGAATACAAATCCAGCGCGCTACCAACTGAGCTATATCCCCGCCCGTATATATGCGAATGGAGGCCAATATTGGAGGCACAGCGTCTGCCGCATATGCTAGAGGGGTCCATCTCATCGGAGGAGCACAGCGGCGATGAATCGGAAAGGGACGTAGCTACGTCCATACCAGATCACCCAAAGTCCGCAGCAGCAGAGTTCCACTCACCCTCATAACCCCTGTATCCCATCTCACTGGGGGGTTGGGGTCAAAACCCGAGGGAAAGTCTACAGCAAAATCTGTAATGGTTCACGTCCAATCACCGTGTACTGGTGAACAGTGTTATCACAGGCATGATCACCAGAGTTCCGCTCCGTAACCCCTTGTCTCAATCTCTCTGGGGGGTATAGGCTGCCCACAGGCAAATTCAACAGCAAACCACAGAGTTCACGGCCATTCCCGCTGGTGGTCTTCTCCCCGTCACCTCAGTGACCTCCAGTTTTGTCTCCCACACACACGGGCAGCCCGTGCAGTTTACATGGCCGGGACTTTCTGTGCACTCGCATGATTAAAGGCACAGTCCTTATTTTTTGTTTGTTTGTTTGCTTAACGCCCAGCCGACCACGAAGGGCCATATCAGGGCGGTGCTGCTTTGACATATAACGTGCGCCACACACAAGACAGAAGTCGCAGCACAGGCTTCGTGTCTCACCCAGTCACATTATTCTGACACCGGACCAACCAGTCCTAGCACTAACCCCATAATGCCAGACGCCAGGCGGAGCATGCAGCCACTAGATTGCCAATTTTAAAGTCTTAGGTATGACCCGGCCGGGGTTCGAACCCACGACCTCCCGATCACGGGGCGGACGCCTTACCACTAGGCCAACCGTGCCGGTACAGTCCTTATGGTGTACGACATGCGTGATGGAGTAAGCGGGAGTTATACGGAACCAATCTCCTGGCACCTGAGAAAATAACAAGCTTTGGAATGAACAAGCGACTTTCATCCTCAAGAAAAACTATTTTCATTCTGAAGGAAAAAAAACCATCTATAGAAAGGTTATACATTTATGCCGGAACATTTAATTCAGGAAAAAACGGCCTTCAAAGTGGACCAACAAAAAGCTCAGACAAGATTTAAAGCAAAAAGATGCTGTTAATTATACTAAAATGTACCCAAGATGGTGTAGCAATATTACTTTTAATTTTCGCTCAGCGCAGGAAGCAGTCATGATGTCGAGTTTTGGCATGATTCTAAGTGGATAGACGTTCTTATCACATGCAAAAGCCTAGCCAGATATGTGGCGATGAGGCACGGGGAGGATTGTGCCTTTAAACGTTAAAAGCAAGCTTTGCTTTTTCCCCTGCCTTTGCTGGTTTTTGTAGGAAAGAATACTGAAAACTTGAGAGTCACTGTTGTTACATTTACACAATGAGAGTCGCATTAGAATAAAGCCTATGTTCTCAGAAACGCAACAGTGCTAATTAAAAACCAAATTGGTCCAGAAAAACACGACGTGAAGCAGTTGAAAGTGATGACTGTCGCAAGTCAAGCATTTATGTGGCCTTCCCTATAATAATATAATGCAGAATGTCACAGGTATATGATCTTCAAGTTCCTACCCACCCTTCATATATTGGCTCTGTCAAGGTCCGATTTTAACCGCTTGCTTTTCTTTATATAATTAACAGACCATACAGCGTCGTCGTCCCGAACTAAATCTTCAAAGTCTTCCAAACCGTTGGAATTCTGATTAGTGGAATTATTTCATGCAAAGACGTCATGCAGTGCTTTTCGGCGATTGATCAATCCACTTACGGAGCCGGACTACAACATAATGTCGGTCACACGTGAAATGCCTGCTACTTGAGTTTGCTTTCCAAACTGATACGAAGTGAACGGAGCATCAGGTCAGTTAGTAACTTGACTTACCTCGAACAGGGAGATGGACAGAACGTACAGTACCTCATAAGAAGGAAGAAACTCGGAAACCGACGAGTCGATACTGACACAAGCTCGAGAAACCCACGTGTCAAATGAATAGGTGGGTTGTTTTACTCTGTGACACCGTGTGGCCGGTCAGCTCAGTTGGTAGAGAGTCTGAAAGCGAACTCGTTACTTTGGGCGGTCACAGGTCTGAGCTGTCAGGATATTTTTCAATCTTTTTTTCCATTTCTTTTTCTTAACTCGTAATCCTTGTATATCATTAATTTTAATTAATTCCAAAGGTTTGAGTGATGTATTGAAGATATAATTTATATAAGGGTCGCATAATTATCGAGTACCTCTGGTCCCTGCTCTGATGAACGCTTTCCCAGAACTATACTCTTCCTATTTTTAGTAACATCGGCTTTTGGGGAAATCCCAACGGGCCATTGTATCACTACGCGTCGCCTGGCCGCAATAGTGGTGAGCTACTTCTAGTTTAATGCACTTCTGATAATGAATCCCCCTTGGAGACATCAGCTTTGTTGTCGCTGATTGATTGAATGTCGCTAACACAGTTGACAAAGTT
>NC_090246.1:12553563-12556063 GCF_037325665.1 Littorina saxatilis
TGTTTCTTCATGTAAGTGCAGAATGTTTGCTCATAAATGCAAATGTCTTATGAATCAATTTCAGCTTCATAGAAATAACATTAACAAGTCATTGCACCGAATTTCAAAGAACAGTGGTGCCTCTTCCTCCTTCTCTCCTTCCTCGTGAACCTTATTGAGCAGGCTATCAATAATTGTCTGTGAGAGAACCAACTCTTCATTTTCTTCAGTCCAAAGAGGCTCACGGATTCCATTGTTCAGCATCCTTCCATGAGTGACCATCAGCGGGGTTGGGAATCTCTGGGAGTGGCAGGTGAGCGCGCTTCCATGTGGCTGTCTGGTAGTTGGCCCTTCTTGCATGTTGTTTGAGGCTTTTGTGGCAGGGCAGAAATGTGAGCAATGTGATTACTCCTATCCGGCCAGCATAATGCAAGAGAATGAAGAACACGTCGCTCTCTGGGCCTCTTTATTTGATGGTCTTTTGATCAGCTATTTTATGAACAATTTATGGCTTGTCCTTGATTTTAAACATGATCAACTAGTGTCAGCAGCCACTCATTATTTCTTTTAAAGTTCCGGAACCCCTGTACCAATCCGCCTCTGTATATATGACATTAGAGTTCCTTAATTTCCCTTATCAGAAGAATGAATGAACGAAAACAACTGCACTCCGGCGAAACTACCGGAATGTTCCAGAACCCAAGGGAGGTAACTCTTGCTTTGTATCCATGTAAAGAAGGTGACTCTTGTCTTCTTATGAGAGCATAATTTAATTTATCTTTCTTATTGGGTGTTGAGAGTTGAAGTTCTGGTTCTGCTGCTTCATAAAATTTGTCCGAAAATAACTTTGTTAGGGGTTTAAGCGGTGTGGCATAGTAAGAGCCCCTTTTAGTGACCAAAGCTTTTTTCTCTAACAATTCGCTCGCTATTGACCGGCCCGCATTACGACGATCAACTTTGTCTGATGTGTATCAGAGACTTGTACTTTACAGTCTCTGTGTCTATGTTATGCAGTGTGCTCTCACTATGATACCCTTATCTTTCGCAAATATGCACATCAGAGCAACGAATCTCCGCCGATTCCTTGCCGATCACTGGCATCTGATCATCAAATAAAACACCTTTCTCATCGAATGTATATAAATCATCATAATATGATTGTACTTCCTTTATTATTTGCGGCCCTATGCTCCACAGGGAGTCTACAGGAATAAGTCAAGTCAAGTAAGTCAAGTCCTTTATTATTACATGTCTAATTTGTTTTAAATTACAAAAATATTCACCGTCCGAAATCCATTTTGTACGGGTTCTTATAATCATTCCGTCAATTTTCTTTTGTCGAATTGCAAAATAAACAAAATATTTTAACTAAAAGTTGTCTCTAAATGTTTAATTTCGTCCACCAATTTACTTTCCCGCTGTACGCTTTCTTTCTTTTTAAAGGATGCTTATGTCATTTTGTTGACAACATGTGTAAATACATCGATCCGTGCAAATGGAAACAAATATGAAACGTTTGTTCAGTCACACACCACTACATTTTAAGTTGTTGTTAATTGGTCTGTGATTAAATAGCCTGCTGTGTCCCAAAAGCTAATTATCAACCATTACCCAACAGCCTCCATTCTTCTCTCGTTTACCATTGTCCCCAGATACACCAGCAAGCAAAGTGCAAAAGCACGCAAAACACTTAGATGGTTTTGTCTCTCGCTGCGTGCACATTGTTGTCAGTTACGAGCTGCCAGCTTTATCATTCGACTAACAGCGTGGCGTCCATCAGGAACATTTTCCATTTTTATGTAATATTTTAATGGACAAAAAAGTGCTGTTATTGTTATTATTATGTCACAGGTGCAGAGAGAGAGAGAGAGAGAGAAAGAGAGAGAGAAAGAGAGAGAGAGAGAGAGAGAGAGAAAGAGAGAGAGAAAGAGAGAGAGAGAGAGAGAAAGAGAGAGAGAGAATTGAATTGAATTGAATTGAATTGAATAGAACTTTATTTCAAGGATTAAGATTTAAGGCTACGCCTTTTCTTACAATCTGTCCTTGGGACGCACAGACACACAATGATAAAATTTCAAAAATGAAAAAGTTAAAAAGTTTACCAACAAAAGGAGGTCAGAAAACTTCAGCAAAACAGTCTAAGAGTTAGTGAGTGTGTGTGTGTGTGTGTGTGTGTGTGTGTGTGTTTGTGTATGTATGTGTGTGGGTGTGGGTGTGGGTGTTTGTTTATGTGTGTGTGTGTGTGTGTGTGTGTGTGTGTGTATGTGTGTGTGTGTGTGTTTGTGTTTGTGTGTGTGTGTGTTTGAAAGAAAAAGTTCTTTGCAATGACTTTTTCATGTTATTTCTATAAAGCTGAAATTGATTCATAAGACATTTGCATTTATGAACAAACATTCTGCACTTACATGAAGAAACATTAGTTCTTAGATTGTCTTTCTTATGTTAATCTACCTTTAATATGGAAACAATGAAGCAAGAGCAATTATATGTAAGGGACAGTTAGATTAGATGTCTATATCTG
>NC_090246.1:12561063-12573563 GCF_037325665.1 Littorina saxatilis
GGGGCCAAGCCAAGGATCTACGTTTAACGCCAAGGGTTTTCCAGCAACAAGGACCAGCGTCAAGACAGTCACAGGAGGTAGCCATCAATCGGGTGTATCCTGAGGGATCAGTATTGAGACTACGGAACCGTGGATTCGGTGTGACTGTGGGAAGAGTTTGGTAATCGCCGCAGCTCGATACGGTGAGCGACGCCGGAGTGTATCGGGATTACAGAGGTTAGCTGCCGTTTGGACGAGACGGACTTCGTCGCGGAGCTAGTGCATTAATACTACGAAATACGACTGAGGTACGTCGTGTACGTATCGTGAGCAGAGTGCGCCGTCACGTTAGACGAGGAGGGTGGCAGCCTGCGTCTACGAAGGTGAACAGCGACGAGAGAAGCATCGGAGGTGCAGTAGAGACTGTGTTCTTTTAGAAGACTACATTCGTCTACGTTCGTGGCTGTGAAATAATACAGACGAACGCACCGGAAAAGACCAGAATGGCTGAGTTCTGGGCAAAAGGAGTTGAACTGGGACTGAAAGGCAAGCAGCTGACGGAGTTCGTCGAGTCCCAGACACGACTGCAAGCGCAGCGTGAAGAAAGACAAGCGCAGCGTGAGCGTGAAGAAAGACAAGCGCAGCGTGAGCGAGAAGAAAAAGAAAGACAAGCGCAGCGTGAGCGTGAAGAAAGACAAGCGCAGCGTGAGCGTGAAGAAAGAGAAGCACAGCGTGAAGAAAGGCAAATGGAGCTGAAACGCGTAGAGCTCCAGATAGAAATGGAGACGAAGCGCTTAGAGCTTCAGACAGAAATGGTGCGTGTTCAAAATGAGCAAGCGGCACCACGCCAAAGAGATAACCAGCAGCAAATGCTACACAGGGCACCGAAACTTCCAGCATTCGCTGACGGGAAGGACCAGATCGACTGCTACCTTGCAAGATTCGAGAGGTTCGTCGAGAGTGCTAGATGGCAGCGCGACGACTGGGCGATTCAACTCAGCGCACATTTGACTGGGGCAGCACTTGAGGTCTACACTAGACTTTCAAATGATGACGCCAGAGACTATGATGTACTGAAGGAAGCTCTGTTGCGTTGCTACAACTTCACTGAAAGGGGCTACCGTCAACGCTTCCGCGAATGCCAGCCATTGTCTGGAGAGACACCGAGCCAGTTTGTGGAGCACCTGTCGTCATACCTGCAGAAGTGGGTGGAGTTATCAGGTGAAGAGCAGTCATACGAGAGTCTGCGGGACTTGATCGTGAAGGAGCAGTTCCTTAATGCCTGCCCGAAGGACCTGGCGACCCGCTTGGAAGAGCAAAAACTGCGGGGTTTGAAGGACATTACTGATGCTGCTGAGCGTTATCTCATTGCTCATGGAAGGACCCTGGGGACGTCAAAGTCATCGAAACCTTTCCAGAAGAGCGGGAACCAGGGAAACCAACCTGCCAAGGGACAAACTGAGTCCGCACCATCATCCAATGAAGGGCAGAACATAACGTGTTTCCATTGCAATGCCAAGGGTCACCGAGTCGCCAACTGTCCCCAAAAGAAAAATAACGGACATGTCAATGACAAAGCGCAAGAACATCGACGGAGATATTACGACAACAAGAGGCAAACGAGTGGCTCGAACCAACAAGTATGTGCGAGCAGCGTCATACTACCAAGGGCTGCCGAGCAAGTGGATACACCATCGGACGTGGAAGAATGTCTATCTGATGGCCAGCTTCTACTCGCTAATGGCAAGTCAATCTCTGTCGTCGCCAGCGCAGCTGTGTCAGTGTCGAACATGCCCGTGTCGAAGGGATTTGTTGAGAAGCAGGAAGTGACTGTTCTCAGAGATTCGGGCTGCAATGGAGTCATTGTCAAAGAGGATCTGGTGCCAACAGAGAAGTTCACTGGTGACTTCAAGTGGACGCTCATGGCTGACAGCAAATGCGTGAGGGCACCAGTGGCAAAGATCCAGATAGATACTCCATACTTCACCGGAGAAGTTGAGGCCGTCTGCCTGAAGAAGCCCTTGTACGATCTATTAATTGGGAACATTGGGGGTGCGAGACGTCCTGATGACCCTGATGTCGAATGGAGAATGGGCGCAGCTCAGCCTGCTGTTGAGGAGGAAGACCCACTGCCATTCGCGAATGAAGATATCAGCGAACTGTTACGAAATGACAGAGCAACTGTGCATCGCCGCGACCAGCCGCAGGTTGTAAGCGCTGTGACGACCAGAGCCCAGGCGAAGAAGGACAAAACAACTACGCCACTCAGGGTCACCAACAGTTCTGCAACTGCTGTCGTGGACAGGGATCGGCTGATTCAGCTACAGGAAGCTGATTCGACCTTAACAAAGTACAGGAGTCGTCCTGTCAAGGAGATGACTAAGGGCGAAGGCACTGTGCAATTTGAAGTGAAGGCCAAGATTCTGTACAGAGTGTTCCAGCACGCGAGAGTCAACGGTGGGAAGCCATTACGTCAAGTTCTGGTGCCTCAACCACTTAGGCGCCAGGTGATGGAGGTGGCCCACGACTCTATTATGGGAGGTCACCTGGGGGTCAAGAAGACATCGGACAGAATCCAGGCTGCGTTTTACTGGCCAGGACTGCATGCAGATGTGACTCGATTCTGCCGATCGTGCGATATTTGCCAGAAAACCATACCTCGAGGAAGGGTCCCGAAAGTGCCGTTGCAGAAGATGCCTTTGATCGACCGACCTTTCAAGAGGGTGGCCATTGACCTCATCGGCGAGATCAAACCGCCAAGTGAAGAGGGTCATCGTTGGGTACTGACCCTGGTAGACTATGCAACCAGGTACCCAGAAGCCGTGCCTCTGAAGAAAATTGACACCGAGACTGTTGCCGAGGCACTTGTGGACATTTTCAGCAGAATTGGGGTTCCTGAAGAGATCCTCACAGACCTGGGGACACAGTTTGTCTCTGAATGCATGGAAGAGGTCAACAGGCTGCTGAGCATTCGTCACTTGACTACGACACCCTATCACCCGATGTGCAATGGGCTGGTCGAAAAATTCAATGCGACGCTGAAGTCCACGCTGAAGAAACTATGCAGTGAGCAGCCAAGGCAGTGGCATCGCTACATCAATGCCTTGCTATTTGCATACAGGGAGGTGCCACAAGAGTCCACTGGATTCTCCCCGTTCGAGCTGATGTACGGGCGGACCGTGAGAGGCCCGATGCAGATACTAAAGGAATTGTGGACGAAAGATGTGGACACACCTGAAGTGAAGAACAGTTACCAGTACGTGTTCGAGTTGCGAGAGAAACTGGAGGAGACTCTCGAGATTGCGAGAGAAAACTTGAGAAAGTCTCAGGATAGCGGAAAGCACTACTACGACCGCAAAGCCGTAAACAGGAAGTTTACACCAGGTAACAAAGTGCTGATACTGCTTCCCACTGATCACAACAAACTACTGATGCAGTGGAAAGGCCCATACGAGGTTGAGGCCGTGGTAGGGATCAACGACTACAAGGTGAATGTCGGCAAGAAGTCCAAGATCTACCACGCTAACCTCCTGAAACTGTATGTGGAGAGACCTCCGGAAGCAGTACAGGTCGCAGCAAGTGTGGAAGAACCAGCCGAACTAGACGAGTTCGACGGCGAGGAACTACTGGAGTTGGGAGACCTCCACAAGAAAGAGGGAGTGGATGACGTCAAGTTAGGACCTGACCTGACAGAAGATCAGCAGAAGGAGCTGCATGATTTTATGGGCGACTTCACCCATAGGTTCTCTGATGTTCCAGGCTCTACGTCCTTGGTCGAACATGAAGTCCACCTCACATCTGACGTCCCTGTTCGCTCAAAACCATACCCTATCCCGTTTCAGGCTCGGGAATCCTTGAAGAAGGACATCGACAGCATGTTGAAGATGGGGGTCATCCGTGAGTCATCATCCCCTTACTCATCTCCCGTTGTTGTTGTCAAGAAGAAAGACGGTACAAACAGGGTATGCATTGACTTCAGGAAAGTGAATAAGATCACCGTGTTTGACCCTGAACCAATGCCGACGGCGGCTGATCTGTTCCGACGGTTGACTGGCAGTAAGATCTTCTCAAAGATCGATCTCAGCAAGGGATATTGGCAGATTCCTGTGCGCGAAGAGGACATACCAAAGACCGCCTTTGCAACTCCAGACGGAACGTATGAGTGCCTGCGGATGCCTTTTGGCATGGTGAACAGTGGTGCTACCCTTACGAGGGGAATGCGAAAAATGCTCAAAGGAATGAAGAATGTTGTGTTCTTCTGGGATGATCTGCTAGTCCACACGGAGACCTTTGAGGAGCATCTGGAGACTTTGAGGGAATTGTTTTCCCGCCTGACAAAAGCTAATCTGACCGTGAGACCCAGCAAGTGCATTTTGGGGACCGACAACGTTGACTTCATAGGTCATTCACTGAAGGAAGGTCAAAAGGGGCTTTTGTTGGAAAACGTCACCAAGATCCTCAATGCGCCACGTCCTGAAACCAAGAAGCAGGTGCGATCCTTCCTTGGATTGGCTGGGTACTACAGAGAGTTCATTCCAAACTTCGCCGCCATAACGGCGCCTTTGTCGGACATGACCCGAAAAGGATGCCCCAACCGAATACTCTGGGGATCAGCTCAGGAGAAGGCATACCAGACCGTGCGCGACCTGATGTCACGAGACCCGGTGCTACGCCTTCCTGATACTGCCAAAGAGTTCATCTTGCGTACAGACGCATCGGACGAAGGGATCGGCGCCATGCTGATGCAAGAGCATGGAGGTAAACCGTTTCCGGTCAGCTATGCCAGCAAGAAGCTGTCAGGAGCCGAGAAGAACTACTCGACCATGGAGAAAGAGTGTTTAGCCATCGTGTGGGGAATCAAGAAATTTGAACTCTACCTCCAAGGGGTGAAATTCGTGCTTCAGACTGATCACAAACCCCTCACCTACCTGAACTCTGCAAAGTTTGTAAATAATCGTATCATGAGGTGGGTGATGTACTTGCAGAACTTTGATATGCGAGTGGAATCGATCAAGGGTTCAGACAATGTTGGAGCAGATTTTCTCAGCCGAGTATGTGAGTAAAACTGTGTTCATTCTCCAACAGACTAATGTACATACCTGGATTTCAATCTGTTATGTATACATAATATGTGTACAGGTAGCGTTTCAATGATTGAAAGAAATTAGGTAAATTTCTTCTTGTGTTGGGGGTAATGTTAGGAAACGCTACCGTTGCTGAGCTTTGGTTCAGTTTTGTGTGTTGCATGTAGTTGACTTATTTGTACTTTGTGGGAAAGTACCGATATTATATTTTGTAAACACAATATTTATGCTTGGGCGAGAATGCAGGTGAACTTTCTAGTCCTGTCAAAACAAGTTGTTTACCAGCTGTTTTTAGTCGTGAGTTCGTGGCGTTCGTTCGGATTAAGTGTGTCGGCGCTTTTGATGTACGTCAGAGAGAATGTCGCTAGTTTAGTCCATGCACGGCTCGTATAATGTAGTTGTATCGTGTTCGGTCTGGAATATTCTCGAGATTGAGTATTTACTATATATGCCAGCGCGATTTGAATGTTAAAAAAAAGCTTCTATTTGAGTTCTGCTAGATGTGCAGTTGTATGTATTGAATGCTGAATAAATCCTCAAACTCAATTTGACGAGTTGTTTTCTGCTGCTGCGAAGACGGGCGACGTAGAATAAAAGAACACAACTATACGACATTTGAGAACTTGTGGCAATCTCAAGTGTCGTGTAACAGTGTGTGTGTGTGTGTGTGTGTGTGTGTGTGTGTGTGTGTGTGTGTGTGTGTGTGTGTGTTATGCTTCATTTGACAGCACAGACATATTCCTGTTTTGTTGTATGCTCTTGCGCGAAAATCAACCAATGGTTGAGCATTCTCTTTTATTTTTTATTCTCTCAAAAAGCATTACCTCGCCGGCATCTTGCATGCGAGATTCATCAACAATTTTGAAATAAGTTCATAAGTTCATTATTTGTACCATAAGTGTTTGTCTGTCTGCTTATTTTGTGAAAGATTCCATCGTTCTTTTAACCTCACATGAGGCAACAACAACAACAACAGCAGCAGCAGCAACAACAACAAAAACAATATAATTATGCGTGTATATGTCCATGGATTTTTCATTTAACTGACCGCAAACTAGCCGAAAGGTCGATTTAAAAAAGAAAAAGAAATCTTATTGAAATCTTCAAATGAACAGTTTGTAAGGCTTCTTTTTAAGCCTACTGTCTATATGATACTTACCGAGACAGTACTATTCTTGCACATTATCTATTATAGGCCGAAAAAATTGGACAAAACGCTGCGTGGGTACAATTATCTCCCATAACCATGCGCCACCGTGGATCCCAAGCACTGTCTGAGTGCTTCCCCCTTACAGGATGTAGGTGGCGCGTCCTCTTTCTTTATGAGCTGCAGACCCTCAAAAAGCCCATAACATATCAAGAGGGGAGGCGGGAGGGAAACTCTAATAGTACTGTCTCGGTAAGTATCATATAGACAGTAGGCTTAAAAAGAAGCCTTACAGTCAATATAACACTTACCTCGACAGTACTATTCTTGCACAGAATACCAGAGTGGTGTGAGGGTGATATGTAGAGTATTAAACTCCTTAATCAAAATCACTTAAATCCAAGGATTAAGATACCCAGGCAATTTTCGAACAGTACTACTGTAAAAGAAAATATACCCAAGAAAAATACCTTAGACTGACGTGACCATGCTGGCAACCACTGCTTTGGCAATGCCATACGACTGGTCAAGCCTGAGACTGGAAAAGTCTCGCATATAGTGGTTAATAAACGTGGCTGGAGTCTTCCAGAACGCGACCGCCATTATGCTTTGGAGCGAGGCACCCCGCACGTGCGCCAACGAGGAGCCGATAGCCCGAATCTCGTGTGCCCTGATGTCAGGGACCACATCCACTTGAGCATGAACATAAGCCTGTTTGATAAGCAAGGTCAGCCAACGAGCTAAAGTTTGTCTAGAAATATCCGATTGGTACTTCGGATTAAGCGAGACAAACAGTGACCGCTTAGAAGACCGAAAGCTACGTGTTCTATCCAGGTACACTCTAAGGGCACGTACTGGGCAGAGGAAGCGATCAGGGTCATCATGTTCAAGAGTGGGAGCCAAGGCTTGAATGACTACTGGTTTGGACAACTCCGAGGCATTCTGATTCTTGGCTCGAAAGTCTGGTAGGAAAGCCAACGTCACCTGATGTGTGGTGAACTCAATGTCAAATTCCAGGCCACTCAAAGCTTGAATACCACTGAGTCTACGGCAAGTGGCTAAAGCGATGAGGAACACAGTCTTAAAAGTCAGGAACTTGATACTAATGCCTGCCAGGGGTTCAAACTCCTTGCTACGCAGGAGTTTGAGAACCAGGAAGACATCCCACTTGGGAAATGAAACCCGAGGTTTAGACACCGCTGCATTGCTAATACCCGAAAGGACATTAGCAATGAGGGAGGAACTGATCAAGTGTTCAGGTCTGCGACCAGTAGCAGCCGCAATCGTGGAAGTGATGGCAGATTTGTATCCAAGAAGAGTCTTAGAAGAAAGACTCTTCTTTTGATACACTTCCACCAGGAAGTTGGCCAAGTCCTGTGTTGAGGGATAAAGCGGCTTTATCCCCTTGGACAAGGCGAAGGAGGCCCAAGCTCTCCAGCGTAAGTCATAGAGCTGATTAGTTGATCGCCTCTTAGCGTTCAAGGAAAACTCTACTGAACTCTTGTGCAATCCTAGTGCAAGCAGTTTGGAGCGCACAAGAGCCATGCGGTCAAGCACAGACTCTCTGGACGTGGATGAGGGAGGCCTGATCGAGGCTGGAGCAGACTTCCCCCGTCCAGATTCAGAGGTAGAGGGTCTACGTGGGTGAGACCGCGAAGATCTGGAAACCACGGAGCTGTTGGCCAGTAAGGCGCGACCAAAATCAGTCTTGGCCGTTCCTGCAGATACTTTGCCAGTACCCTCGGAATCAGAGATGTCGGGGGATAGGCGTAAGCATCGAGGAGCCTCCACGAGAGAGTGAATGCGTCCACGTGGAACGCATTCGTGTCTCGAAAGGGGCTGACGTACCTGGGAAGCCGAGCGCTGAATCGAGTTGCGAACAGATCGATCAGAGGACGGTCCCACCTTGCCCACAGACGCCGTAGAACGTTGTGAGCGATGGTCCATTCTGTGGGGAGAACCTGATCGCCCCGACTGAGAATGTCGGCCAGGGCGTTCAGTTTCCCCGGAACGAATTGGACTGACATCCGGACCTGATTGGTCTGGCACCAGAGCAGAATCTCCTCCGCTAACAGGGAGAGGGACCGAGAATTGGTGCCCCCCTGGTGGCGAAGGTAAGCTAGGCATGTGGTGTTGTCCCCGTGGACCAACACATCCTGATCCCGAATCAGGAGGCGAAACTCCAGCAGAGCCCGACGAACCGCCTCCAACTCTAGAAAGTTGATGTGTAGGAGGGACTCCTCCTGGGTCCAGACCCCCTGGGCCTCGTGCAGGTCCAGGTGGGCCCCCCAACCCCGCGTAGAAGCGTCGGTGTACAGGAAGAGAGACGGCCGTCTCGGTTGGATAGGCACCGCAGAGTTGAGCCAGATCGGGTCCAGCCATTGGACTACAGCCTCGTGAAACCAAGGCCCGATCTGGACCAACTCGGTGTAATCGAGAGGCCTGGAAGTCCGATCTGCTACTGCCCGTTGCAGGGGACGTTTGTGTAGCCTTGCAAGGGGCAGCAGCAGAGCGACAGACTCCATGGAACCCAACAGTTCCGCCAGCCGCCTGTGAGGAACAGCGCGGCAAGCCTGAATGGAGAGGATCTTTCGCCTCAGGGAGAGGATTCTGTCCGGGGAGGGAGACACAGTGTAAAGCACTGTGTCGAACGCCATCCCCAAGTAGCAAAACTGCTGGGCTGGCACGAGGTCTGACTTGTGCCACTGTATCTGGAACCCCAAAGCATGGGTCCGTTCCAGGACCTGCCGGGTGTGTTGGAGGCATTGATCGCGAGACTGGGCCAGGGTGAGCCAATCGTCCAAATATTGACGCAGACGCACACCCTGAGCTCTGACCAACGCCGCCAGCTCCTTGACCACCTTTGTAAAAATCAGCGGGGCCAAGGACAGGCCGAATGGGAGGGCCCGAAACTCGAACACTGTGCCCTCCCAAACAAACCGGAGCAGATGTCGGTACCCCGGGGCCACCAGGATGTGGAAGTAAGCATCCTGGAGGTCCACAGACGTGGCCCAATCGTTTGGCCGGATGGCCAACCGGACCGACGAAGGGGTTTCCATCTTGAACTTGCACCTGCGAAGGTACAAGTTCAAGGTGGAGAGGTCCAACACCGGCCTGAACCTGCCGTCCTTTTTGGGGACGGTGAACAGGCGGGAGTAGAACCCCGGAGAAGGCTGAGAAAGGGGGTAGACAGCCTTCTTCTCGACCAACGAGTTCACCTCGTCTTGAAGAGCCTGCCATCTGGCAGGGTCTCGAGGAGGGGGGAACGTCAAAGGTAGAGCGGACAATGGAGGTTGTGACGACAGCGGTAGAGAAAACCCCGACCCCACCACCCTCAAGATAAACTGGTTGGAGACCAGTCTGCCCCACATGTCGCGGGCCCGAAAAAGGGAACCGACGGACGAAAGAGGGGCAACTTGAGGGGGCGTCAACGTAGGGCCGGGACTCACTGAAAATTCTGCTGGCGGGCAGGCGCAGGCTTGCGACCACCCCCCTGGTGGTGCTGCTTACCCTTACCTGTCTGAGCACCCTTCTTCTTACGCTTGGGAGCACGAGAAGCCGGGGCCGCAGGGGGGAACGCGACAGGCGCCTGAGAGGAGGAAGAAGGAGGCAGTGAAACTGGCTTCTTCTTCTTCTTCTTCTGAGGCTGGGAGCTGGAGGTGACTGTAGCACTTCTCTTACTCCCCGCCGACGTCGCCGAAGCAGCGAGGCCAACCATCAGAGAATCAGTGTTCCTCTGGCGTGTGGACTCCACCACAGAACGGACAGTGCCCGGATGAAAAAGGGAAGAAGGCTGAGGAAACGTGTTCCTCAGACTCTTCCTCATATCCGGAGGCACTAAAGAAGTAGCCAGAAAATGATCACGGAACAGGGCCAACAAGTGGACCCGTGTTCCAATGGCCAATTCTGCCGCAGTCGTCACGCACGATCGCACGGCATGCAAAGCCCGATCCACTCGAACCGTGTCAAGGACCCGAGTGGAATCGGACTCTGCCCGATCGGGAGGGTCCAACAGTGTGGACAGCGTGCTCATCCATGTCAAGGCCTGTGATTGGGCCTCGACAATGGAAGAAACGGTGGCCTCAAGATTGTGGAACGAAGCAGAGCTCAGTTCCACCTTCTTGACCGAAGGCACCTCCCCAACGAACACATCACCGTCAGCCCCACCCTGAACACTCGAAGTCTGGAAAGGGAGAGTTCGAGAGTCAAAGGGAAAAGGGAGGGACGAAACAGATTGGACACGAGGAAACAGTGGAGGTGCGCCTCCCGAAGGAAAGCACGGCACTGAATCCGCGTCCTCCCGAGGAACATAGGTCGCGTTCGCACGTGAATCTGTACTCCTCAGGCGATGTGCTGCCGCTTCCACCGTGGCACTAAGACTAGGGTGGAACGCGAATTGCTGGCGGCCGGATCGTTCATAAAACGAGCCGCCGGCAGACGCGGCGTGTGCCTCCCGCGCCCGGGCCGAAGCGGACTCCAAGGACGAGAGGGCGTCGGAGGGAAGGACGTCCTGAAACTGTTCAAACGTCCTTCTAGCTGTGCGAGGGAGAGCCTCCTGCCTCTCGTCCTCAGACTCCACGTCCTGTGTGTCAACCGAAGGGTTGGGAACACTAGACGACAGACGCTTAAGAGAGGCATCCGTGGCGTCAAGACGCCGCGTGATGTCTGTCATGTACTGTTGGAAAGTACGAAGCATAGCTTCGGAAGTTCCATCAGAAACCGGCAAGGGTAGAGGATCAGTGTTAACCTCAGGGCGACCCTGATCCTCCTCCCCATCGTCCTCTGACTCACTCTCCTCTTCACTTCCCGACAACTCCTCAACAGCAGGAGTGTAGGAAGCTTGAGGGGGAGGAGCCGAAAGTGATGAAGTAGACTGTGACGAAACGCCCACTGAAGCAAGAGGCCGCGAAGACCCCTGCCCCAAAGACGAAACGTCTCCAGCAGCCGAAGGGAGAGAACAACAAAAACCCTGCGACTGTTGGGTCAGTCCAGCCAACGAACCCCCGCCATTTATAGACTGAACAGGGACCCATCGGGTCTGATCAGAAAAGAAATGGTCCGGTCCGGTCGGGGGTGCCGATCCGGTCCGGTCGGGTGGTCCGGTGTTCCGGTGGTCCGGTCCGGTCCGGTCGAGTGGTCCGGTGTTCCGGTGGTCCGGTCCGGTCCGGTGGTCCGGTCCGGTCCCGTACCATCCGGAGGTCCCGTTCGGCACAGAACCATCCGTACCCACAAAAGTGTTCGGGTGGTTCGGTCCGGACGTGGAAACACCGTACCATCCGGACCCGTAGGTCCGGTGGTCCGGTGTGTTCCGGTTCGGTGCCAGACCACCCGGACCAACAGAGGTGGTCGGGTGGTCCGGTCCCGACCGGACCACTGGTCCCGTACCGTACCATCCGGACCCGTAGGTCCGGTGGTCCGGTGTGTTCCGGTTCGGTGCCAGACCACCCGGACCAACAGAGGTGGTCGGGTGGTCCGGTCCCGACCGGACCACTGGTCCCGTACCGTACCATCCGGACCCGTAGGTCCGGGGGTCCGGCAAGGGCCAGAGGTACTGTCCCGCACCGGACCCTAAGGTCCGGTACGGTCCCGTACCATGGGTCCCGTCCGGACCAAACCCGGAGGTCAAGTCCAGTCGGGACCCGTGGGTCCGGTTCGATCCCGACCCGTAAGCCTGGACCGTTCCGGACCCTTGGTCCGGACCATCCGTCACCCGAACACCAGACGCTAAGGAATGGCGTGGGGTCAAGACGGTCCGGTCGGAGGTGTCGGTTTGAGCAACAGAAACAATGTTCCCGTCGCCCTGACCATTCGACAGAAGTACCACGTTCTGTCGAACACCTCCACGTCCAGTAACTAGTCGGCCGGAGCGTTTCATAGAGGGACAGCCACCAGTCACACGGACGTCAGAGGGAACCGTAGTAGCAGTGGTCGTAGGCACGATGCCTGAAACCCCTGCCCCCACAGGACCGCCCTGAACGGGGTCAATTCGCATCCCAACCCCAGCGGGGAGGGAATTCATAGACCCCGTCATCTCCTCCGATCTCCCCCCCCATGAGTCCGAGACTACTGTCGAAACAGCAGTAGACGACCCAGCGAGGGAGTTCAGAGGAGGACCCGTGTCCCTCCTGGCTTCCACAGCGGTGGAAACCGAGGAGGGCACAGGAGAGGCACCGGAAAAGAAAGAAGTCGAAACCTGAGTCTCTCCCGTAGCCCCTAGATCAGATTCACCAACCCCCAAAGAGGGTTGGGAATCGACCCGCCCCCGGATTCGAGCCAGGGAGGAGAAGGAA
>NC_090246.1:12578563-12621063 GCF_037325665.1 Littorina saxatilis
ATACAAGCCATACTGGAGCAACATACTACAAGAACTCCAAGATGATCTTGAGGCTGCCAGGAAGAACGCGGAGGAGATCCCCTCACAAGAGAACCACAACTGCCTCCAAAATGCCAAGGCCAGATTCCTGAAAGAAAAGCTGCAAGCTATCCGTAGAAGCTGGAGAGAGAAGACAGCCTCACTTAACTTGGAGAAAGATGGAGAAAAGTTATGGAAACTTACCAAACAGCTGAGCGATGAGGAAGTGAGAGGAGCCAACATCACCATCGAAGACAGAGGCGAAATCCTTACTGGAAAGCAAGCCGCTGATCACTTTGCCAACAGCTATGCAAGCGAAAGCCACCTCAATGTTGGAGCAGAGAAACAGAGGTAGGCAAGAAAGGAACAAAGAGAGAGGAGAAACAACAAAGCTAGCCCAGAAGCCATGGAAGCACCCTTCACTCATCAGGAACTACGCCAGGCACTACGCAAGCTGAAAAACAAGAAGTCGCCAGGGCCCGATGGGATATCCAACGAAATGCTGAACCATCTGGGAAGTGCTGCTGTTGGCAAGCTTCTCGACATCTTCAACCTCAGCTGGAAAGAAGGCCAAGTCCCACAAGTTTGGAAAGAAGCTACAATAATCCCTATACACAAGAAAGGAAAAGACAAGAAGAAAGCTCCAAGCTACCGTCCAATCAGCCTCACGAGCTGTGTTGTCAAGACCATGGAAAGGATGGTGAATCAACGCCTTCTTTGGTATCTGGAGAAAAAAGACATCCTTGCACCAGAGCAAGCAGGCTTCCGCCAGTTCCAGAGCACAGAAGACCAGGCCACCTACCTGTCTCAGGAGATTGAGGATGCCTTCCAGAATCAGAAGATGGTCTTTGCAGCCTGGATAGACCTACAGAAGGCGTTTGATAGAGTGCGGACAGATGGCCTGGTAAAGACACAGATATGTGGAGTCAGTGGAAAGATGCTGTCTTGGATACGATCCTTCCTGCACAACCGCAGATCGAGGGTCACAGTCAGCAGCCGATTGAGCAGGAGGGTTTTGATACGACACGGTGTCCCACAAGGCGGAGTGATCTCGCCAACTCTCTTTTTGATCTCCATCAACGATCTGCTGCCTGAACTGCCAAAGGGAGTCAAAGCTGCTCTATATGCTGACGATCTGGTAATGTGGTGCACCGAAGAACATTCAACCACAGCAACATACCGCCTGCAGTTGGCAGCTGACAAACTTGCAGCCTGGGCAGACGACTGGTGTGTCAAGATCAATCTAGAGAAATCCACGACCACACTCTTTACCTTGTCCCCAAAACAAAAGCCAGGAGTCATCAAACTTGGCGACACACCACTCAGGAATGATGACGAACCAACGTACCTCGGTGTCACGTACATTCGACAAACGACTGACCTGGAAACCACAGATCCAGAAAGCAGAAAACAAAGCCAGACGCAAATTGGCAATCATGAGAAAGCTGGCTGGAACAAACTGGGGTGCCAGTGAGAAGACCCTGAAGACACTGTATGAAGGCACGGTGAGACCCCAACTTGAATACGGAGCCCCAGCCTGGTCAAGCGCTTGCAAATCCAATCTGCAAGCCCTGGACAAAGTCCAGAATCAAGCACTCCGTATCCTGACAGGAGCAATGAGGTCAACTCCAATCAAGACCATGGAGTCCCTGACAGGAGTCCAACCGTTGATCACTCGAAGAGACACAAAGACACTCATCCAAGCAGAGAAATACAAAAGCCTACCAAAGCACCCAATGAACAGCAGAATGGAAAAACCTATCAGGAACAGGCTGAAACGCTCAAGCTTTGTGCACCAAAGCAGAAGCCTCAAGCGACAGTACCTACCCCACCTGCCGGTAAGCACTCTGCCGCTCGATGCCACAGGAACATGCCCAACACCTTGGGAAGCCAACCAGAGGGTCCTCGAGATCAACACAACTGTGAAAGGCGTGACATCACGGGACATTAGTGACATCAGTAAGAAGGCGCTTACCCTGGCCATGATTGCAGACCACTACCCTGAAGAAGCGTGGATCCACGCCTACACTGATGGGTCAGCCACTGATGCTGTGAGAGATGGAGGAGCTGGCGTGCTAGTTCGGTACCCAGAGGGAGAGGCACAAACAGCGAGCATTCCCACAGGTTTGCACTGCACCAACTATAGTGCAGAAGTACAGGCCTTGAAGACAGCCGAGCCACAATAGTTGACGGATCAAACCATGAATGTCCTCAGGTCGTCTTTCTGACAGATGCAATGTCAGCACTCCAAGCTCTGCCTGCCAACAAAGAAACTGAGCTCAACAACGCCCTCCAACAGGTTGCTCAGAACCGAAGGGTCGTGCTTCAGTGGGTGCCAGCTCATTGTGACATAGCAGAAAACGAGGCTGCAGACAAACTTGCCAAGGAAGGTGCCTCAAAGGAACAGTTCACGTCCCAGCTGCAGTACAAGGAAAAAAAGACAATCATCAAAAACAAGAGGAAAACCAGAGCTGAGAAAGATGACTACCACCTGCTCCAACGTGAAGAACAAGTCGTCCTACTCAGACTCCGCACTGGACATAACAGACTAAACCATCATATGGCCACAAAGCTGAAGCTAGTTCCCTCCCCCCTATGTCCGGGTGGCAAGAATCAGACAGCAGAGCACATCCTGCAGGCGTGTCCATACCACAGTGCTCTGAGGGACACCATCTGGCCAGAGGACTTGAGACAGCGCTACAAAAGAAGCTATACGGCCCCAAAGAGGACTTGGAGAGGACAGCACGTTTTGCCCTGCAGTCCGGACTGACGATCTAACAGCGAACGACAAGAGGAAGAACAAGAAGAAGAAGAAAAGATAAGGTGAAAATCATGTACAGAATTCTGTACAGCAAACGCTACCCATGATCAGTCTATACGCCGGGCGTGTATGACCTTGAGAGCTTCAGTCAACGCTTGAACTGATTTTGCTCAAAGCTGGGCATACTCGTCAAGAAGGATCGAGCAGAAAAAATAAACGACTTGGCAGAGATCCGAACTCAAGCCCACGGGCCCTCGAAATGTCGGGGCCGATGTCTTAACCGCTGGGCCACTCCACCAGTGTTGTCAAAGACGGAAAAAATAATAATTTTATATCAATCTACGCTTGAACTACCATTCATGCGTTGCAAAAATTGCCCTTCAAATTTGCCTTTATTTGCAAACATGTTTCACGGAATCGCAGTACATGTTTACACTGTCATGCTACACGGTCGACATTCGCGCCTTGCAAATAGCTGCGCCGATATCTCTATATTTACAACATGCAAGAAAAATGACAAGCAGAGTATTTGAATCTCTCCAAAGCTCTGTGAAGTTGAAAACAAACATAAAAGAAATAGTTATGCATGTATTCACTTCTGAACAGTGGGCGGATAGATATAGTTATAAATCATGCTGCTTCACGAATAACATACAGGGTTCGACACTAGCGGGGGCGGGGGGCGGAACGCCCCAGAGTTTTGTGTTCCGCCCCAAACATTGCCGAAGCTTGGGGCCCACTCCGCCCCAGGATAAATTCCAACAATGACAAACCGAAAATTCTAATGCCAGAGCCAATCACTAAAAATCGCCAGTCAAAGTCGTCACTGAAATTTGCGTTACGATCAATGCCGCAGTCAAGGAAAAAAACCCATTGAAATCGTCAAAGGACATTGCTGCAAGGGAAATAACTCCCAGATTGCGCTCTTTAGCGTGAGAGATAAGTATCGCCTTCAAATGCCAAACGCAAAATGTGGCGACACATCCCTGGTGTAAAAAGACATGGAAATGAAGATGAAGAACAGGGTGGAGAGAAACGAAAAAAGGAGACCGATGCAGCCAAAAGCGCAAAGCGCTGTCGTAATTTCAATGTCAAATGGTTGAAAGAATTTCCCTGGCTTCAGTACGATGAAGAAAAACAGACAATGCATTGCCGCCCCAGCAATTTCCATCTCTGGGGCCAGTGTGGCCCCAGGCCAAATAAGTTAGTGTCGACCCCTGACATAACATGAATTCATATCAATGTTTTTTCTTAGATTTCTCAATTGGCGCAGTAGCCTATAGTGGTTTAGGACATCAGACACGAAGTCTCGATGTTGAGAGTTCAATCTTCGCCGGGGCGTTTATTTTTTCCCCTTGATCTCTCTTGAAGATAAAATATGATCAGTCTTGAGAGAGCAAACCGGGATCAAGTTGAGTCGTGCAATGTTTAATTTTGCATTCTCAGTTACTATATACAGTACCTTTCTGACTAAGATTTCTAGGTGTGCTCACTGCCGATTTTCTGTTCACTTTCTTCTTCTCTTCTTTCTCTGATCTCACCCTTTCGAATCCCCATATCCCTCACACCCCTCTTTCTTCCTTTACCTCTTTCCCTTTGTGTCATGATTATCTTTGTTTGACCGGGGTAAAACAAAAGCATCACAACATAAGTTTACCATCACCATGGAAGGGCGACAACCTCGTTGTTCCCGTCAAAACAAGGGAAAGCACTCGTAAGGCAGAAGAATCAAGATGGAAGACTAGCAGTGTTGATCCGCCCAACTGGACAGATAAAGTGCTTGAAAAACAACAGCTTTTGGAAGTTATCACCATCGTCGCAGTGTTCCAATGAAAAACTGAAACAACAATGTTCTCCAAACAGAGGTCCTGGCTGTCAGGGGCCTTGTGGAAGCCCAAGAACCCTCATTCTTTGGAGCATCTAAAGTAGGTCGCAGAGTAGTGTAGTCGATCGATATATGTTTAGAAAGAATCGGGTGATGTTAGGTAATCTTGATCTCTTTTTCATTTGATGGCCGTAGTTATCCATAAAATTTGTTCTCATATCTGGCGGCTACTTTATTTTTCACTAAGCCCGTAAGCATTCATTGACTACGGCATTGATTTTCAAAATGAAGTATGTTTACCAAATCTGGCGAGGAGTGGTGTCAGCTGCGTGTTTACAACTTGACAATGACATTGTTCACTTTACATTGATCAAACTATCCAGTTTTCACGGTAACACGTTTTTGTATGATCATCTTTCCAATGATAAACGTTCTTATGATCAAAAGATCGTGTAGGTTACCTAGCCCAAAGTTAGGCTAGGATAGCAACTGATCAAAAGATCAGACAAAGGCTCAACAGCCTAAGTACCAGTCTGTCAACATATCATATCATATCATATCATAATACTATGTGATATATATGCTGCCCCTTTGAATGAGTTAATTATTTAGACTTATGAGTTAGAGACTAAAATTTAGCATTGTTAATTATTAATGATGTCTTCATCTTTTGTCTGTGGCTAGATATCTACACAACCTTCTAGCCAAGAACCAGACAGTGACTGAGCAGAATCGCAGCCAGCTTGTTGAAACTCTTCGCTCCATCTCAGAGATTCTCATTTGGGGCGATCAAAATGACAGCAGCGTGTTTGAGTATGT
The DNA here is from genome assembly GCF_037325665.1 of Littorina saxatilis. Classification (NCBI taxonomy): domain Eukaryota; kingdom Metazoa; phylum Mollusca; class Gastropoda; order Littorinimorpha; family Littorinidae; genus Littorina; species Littorina saxatilis. The sequence goes on from NC_090246.1 coordinate 12,583,987, forward strand.
ATAACACTAACATTAACAATGAAAAATATGCTTTTGTTTGACTTTGTATAATAGTTATGCTAGAAGTAGTAGAAGAATGATTGTAGAAGCTACGTTTTACACGTTTATAGTATTTGTAATAGTAAGCAGCATGCAAGGTTTCATTCAAAATGAATATATATATGGTCAGGAATCTGTCAAGGTGTCCAAATGCAAAAATCCTGTTCTGGATACCTTTATTACTTTGTATTTTATTCTGTTTTTAAATGACTACAATATAAACAATACAGTTATGAAGTATTCCTCATGCAGATTCTATCCATACCAAATTTATGTCTGTCAGTTGTCTGGATGCTGAGAAAATTGACTTTGTTCAAGAAAAAAAGCACCTTTTTGGGCACACAAGGCGTTACGCGAAATGCATGGTACATTGTGCATTGAATAACCAAGTTACTGATAAGGGTATCATCTCAATCTAATTTTTAATAGGTCCAGAAATGGATGGAAAAACATATGTTAGATTATTAAAAGTTTGATCTGAAAATAGGTTTTGAATTTTGAGCGTTCTTTTTTAGCTGGTCTGTATGTTACATTTGGTGTAAATAATCATGAAAAAAGGGAAACTATCTTAAAAAAATGTTTCTGGTCAAACTTACTTAAAAGTCATTGCAGAGGAAGGTCATTAGGTAGGATGATTGTAGTTTTAAAGATATTGAGCGAAAAAGTTGTGTTTGATGTAATTTATAAATTATATTATATATATTAACTCACATTAATCATGGAAGAATGTGTCAAAATCTTGTCAATTATAGAGTCACTATTTTGCCCAAAGTTATAACTTATATATCAATGTGTAAAATAACAAGAAAACATAGGACGAAGAACGTTCTTGTCTATAAATTCAGATATTAAATGGAAATTCAATTTTGAGTATCACCACCTCCGAGTAAATAAGTCATAAGATCTTTGTTTAATCATTTACAACAAGATAACAATTATACTTACCAGATACACATTTTTAACACAGGAACAGGAAAAAATACATATTTTGTGTTTGTATCTGGGGAGTACATAGTTATTATCTTGTTCCAGTTCTTCTCACCTGCAGTCTATTGTTCCATGTCATTTAATCAATGGATTAATTATTGTGCGTATGTTTGTTTTCAATAGTTTCTTCCTGGAGAAGAATATGCTGTCACACTTTCTGCGCTACCTCCAGCAAAGATGTGGACGATACATCTGCGTGCAGCTGCTGCAGACGCTCAACATTCTCTTTGAGAATATACGCAACGAAACCTCACTGTGTAATATGCATGTTTCATCTCATGGTTAGAGTAGAATGTTCACTTACATTCAAAGACACTGTCTACAGCACCATGTTCGAGATGTTTTCTGGTGAATCTGACTTGAATTTGAAGTCTATAATTGCGATGCACCTGCAGTGGTTTGCTAAAGATGCTCCATGTCTATAAAAATTAATTCACTGAATGTGATGAATAGTAGTACAACTACAAGCCTGATTCTTCAGCGTCACTGTCAGAGTCCCGACTCTTCCTCATAATATCTGTCAATGCTGTCTGATAGACATGCCTCTATCAGACAAAACCTGTTTTAAGTCATACATTTACACGTTGAAAAGGTGGATATTGGGATCCTAGAAATAAAAAAATTCTGCTTTTTTTAAAAATTATTTGCTGGCTTGATATATGTTGTATACCCGGTATATATTCATATTCATATGTCGAGAATGCAAGCATTTTTTGTGTCTTTATCTTTCCAGATTATCTGCTCTCGAATAATCACATCAACTCAATCATTGTCCACAAGTTTGACTTCTCAGATGAAGAGGTTAGTATAGTAGATCTATGAAAAGGTACTATAGTGCAGGTAATTTGATCTTAATATCTCATAGCACTTACTATGCCTTTTAATTGTATCTGTATTGAGCTTCCCTTATCTTTATAATAATAATAATAATTATGATAAGGGTATTTATAGGGCGCAAATCCTAAAATAGTTCTAAGCGCCTTACAATCTTAAATATAATCATCTAAATAACAGCAACAATACACAACGTAAGCGCCTGTCACGGTTTAGTGACATGGATTGAGAAAGGAACACTCTGTGGGGTGCCTTTCTCAAATTGCGATGAAAAGCGCCTGTGCTTGTGTATGCGACGGGCTGTTTTTCGCTGACTGGACAACACGTGAAATACGTTCTCCACGCCTGGCTGGCGTGCAACAGGGTTTCATCGTGGAGGGTTTTGCTGTCTGGGCAAAATCGACTGGGACTGAACTGGATACGTGACACGTAGAGTCACGTGATGTTTTCAAGGTGTTTGAGGGAGACTTGAAATGACACACTTGAACATAGGCAGCAAGAGAGAAGGGTCGTTTTCTTCTTCCTAAGAGTTTGATGGTTTTCAACACGTGGTGATATATCATTTTATGTCAACGTGCCGTTCTGCATGTACAGTAGGGCTTTTAGGAACATTAAGAAGAGACCACCTTTCGCTGTATTCCATGTTTGCTGACGACGAGGTTGTCAGGTTGTTTCTTGGCTGAGCGGGGGGGAAAATTCCAACGCATGAAGTAAATTCAGCACAAGAGGGAGTGTGGCAGGAAATTTGTCGACGGGCGAAAGCCATACAAAGGAAGCGAATTCGCTTAAAGGAGAGCTACTTACATTAGGCTGTTGAGCCTATCTACTATCTACTATCTACTACCTACATATCTTCGCTGGATTCAGCGGTATCTACTACCTACATAACTATCTTCGCGGTGCTGTATGCTGTAACCTGGTGTCGCGGTGCTGTATGCTGTTGCTGCTGCTGGGATAACCGGTGAGGCCGTCACCGTCTGCAGGGGTCTTCCGGCAGGCAGTGACTTCACCTACACGACCACCCGTTGTCTTCAGCAGCTGAGTGAGGCGCCTGATTTCCCCACGATTCCCTGCTTCGTTCAACACCGACTGGCACTACAATCAACGAAGCAGTAGTGGGGAAGGACTATTTACGGGTCGCCCACTCCGTAACGAAAAGCTAAATGCACCATGTCATTGCGCCTTTAACCACCAAGTCACCTTGTGTATTTGGGATTTCATTTGAGTGGTGACAACGTGGGGTGTGTGACACCTGCAGAACAGTTAACTTTCCTATCTATACACGGGATCAGCGTGTTATTATCATTTTCTAAACTTTAACTGGCATTTTTTTGTCAGTGACCTATTTTTACGTTTTGAACATAAAACATCTTTTGGAGTGAAGTCTCGAGGGAGGTGGCGAGATAGTATATAAACAGGCGTCTGAAACTTATACTTTTGTTGATTCTATCTATTTGTATGACTGCGAGAGTGGATCGTGGTGTGGTTAGTTAGCAGTAACTAACCGTTCATAATCACCTTTTGTGATCTATTGAAACGTGACAGCGCCTTAAATCAATCTTAAATATAATAATCTTAATAACCTTAATTAATTATACATTGTGATACTGATTGAATAATGGTTATGACATGGCATTTCATTTTTTTTCTTTTTTTCTAAACAATTTTATTTAAATAAATAACAACAATTAACAATATCTCATACAATGAATTAAATACAACTTATCGAGTACAACAACGACATGGCATTTCATTTTAATTATCCCTTTTTTTTTTATTCACGGAGAATAAGTAACACTTGTTAGCTCTTTCTGAAAGTACAGTATTTGGTTTTTGACCGATTTACAACTTATTAGCCCTTGAAGGTCATTGTGGCCTAGTTTCAGTTTTAAAACTAAAAGCCTACACATGTATGTGAAGTTATACAATTTATAGCATAGAATTATAAACCATGTTAGCAAAGGATCAGAAAATCAGTCTTAGGCAAGACATCACAGCGTTGTAAAAGGACAGAGGGTGGTAGCAAACCATTGGTTTGTGTGTGTGCGTTTGTGTAAAATACAATGGGATTTAAAGTAGAGCTAGCTGTTAGATCTAGTGTTATACTAAAAGTGGACCCCCCCATACACACACACAGTCACACACACCCTGCCCCCTCTTTTTAGGACGTCAAGAGCCCCCCGCGGGTTAGGGGGAAGAATTTACCCGATGCTCCCCAGCATGTCGTAAGAGGCGACTAACGGATTCTGTTTCTCCTTTTACCCTTGTTAAGTGTTTCTTGTATAGAATATAGTCAATGTTTGCAAAGATTTTAGTCAAGCAGTATGTTAGAAATGTTAAGTCCTTTGTACTGGAAACTTGCATTCTCCCAGTAAGGTCATATTGTACTACGTTGCAAGCCCCTGGAGCAAATTTTTGATTAGTGCTTTTGTGAACAAGAAACAATTAACAAGTGGCTCTATCCCATCTCCCCCCCCCCCCCCCCCCCCCTTTCCCCGTCGCGATATAACCTTCGTGGTTGAAAACAACGTTAAACACCAAATAAAGAAAGGACATCAAGAAAACTGAACAAAATTATATCTTAAAATGGAGGTAAATTTACAAATGCTATGAACGGGAAATCTGAAAAAGTAAGGTCTTATGGGGGGGACGGACTTTAAAGGGGGTTCTACTGTACCGAGGTAAACATTATTTTTCTGGTTGGCTGGCCTTTGATAGCATGGGAAGGCGGAGGTAGGTGTACCGTGGTGTGCTCTGAAAATGGATGTTTGATTCTGTTAAGGTGATGGCCTACTACATATCATTTCTCAAGACGCTGTCGCTGAAGCTCAACAGACATACCATCCACTTTTTCTACAATGAGGTAAGCCTTACGTTAATATTTTCTCTGTACATGAATGGTAAAGACAGTGGTTTATGCGTGTTTGTGGTGTCACTTTGTTGTAGGCTGTGTGCACTTGGTTTTCTTATGTGCTGTGAGGAGTTTGCTTGAGTTGTTGTGTGAACTAAAACTTTCAGATTAAAAGTAAATTTAGAGGCTTTCCTGTACCACAACCTGTATGTTGTTGAGTTAAGTATTCTTAAACTTACAGTGCCTTGTAAATCATGTAGGGGCAGAAAATTCACTTTGCCAGTGTCTTTTCGTGAATGTAGAAGATAAAACATGAAAATCAAGAAACGTTCATTAAGTGAAGTTTGTATACAACATGAAAGTCAAGGAAAGTTCATTGTGAAGTTTTAGATTTAGATCCCGCCTCTCGGAAAGAACCTTAGAGAAAGATATGACGCTCCTGCTCCTCTGCCCCCCCCCCCCCCCCCCCCCCCGCCCCAATTACTGTTTTCTGCTCACAAAGGCCATCTATGCCAAGTGCAGGTGAAGCACTTACACACAACAGCAAACCACAAGCTGGGAAAGGCTGTTTATACATGCAATTGATGAATTATCTAGCATTAAAACCTTGAGAGAGTGTTAAACAGAACAAATAGATATATGTGTGACGTTTGGTGAAGATGTTTCAAGATCTTTGGAGGTAACTGATAAATGAATCAAAGTACTGATAGGTGGGATGCTTTCATTATTGCATTCCTAACTGTTTATTGTACATTTGGAGACCTGTTTTTCTCAAAGATTTCATTCATTTTCCTGTTTACAGGACTCTGAAAACCCAGTAAGTGAAACCTAAACTTAGCTGAAAGTTGCATGATAGTACAGCCGAGTTGAAGTTCTGCTCATTGTAAAATTCGATCACTACTTGTGCAGGTTGAAGGTTGTTTGAGTGTAGGTATTTGGACAGTTTGTTTGGAGATGGCTGATCATATGCATTCTGTGGCTTTATCATTTTCTTGTCCAGGTCTCTACTTTCTCTTTTTTCTTTCAAGCTGTATGTCACTTGTGAATTCTGACGTCAAGCTGAAGCAAAATAGAATAAGGTCTTGAATTATTTTAGTGTGAAATAATAACCACTCTCTGTTCTATCCTTATGATCATAAAACACAAAGAATTAAATGGACACACACACACCTGTTTGTTGGTGTGTGTGATGTAAAGATACCTTCCTCCCTGGGTAAACCATCATGTAAACTACCACAGATACCAAGGACTGGGTGGCCGAGTGGTAACGCACTTGCGCTCGGAAGCGAGAGGTTGCGTGTTCGATCCTGGGTCAGGCCGCAATTTTCTCCCCCCCTTTCCTAACCTAGGTGGTGGGTTCAAGTGCTAGTCTTTCGGATGAGACGAAAAACCGAGGTCCCTTCATGTTCACTACATTGGGGTGTGCACGTTAAAGATCCCACGATTGACAAAAGGGTCTTTCCTGGCAAAATTGTATGGGCATAGATAAAAATGTCCACCAAATACCCGTTTGACTTGGAATAATAGGCCGTGAAAGGTGAAGGCTCGCCTAACAGGCTTGAGGTTTGCTGGTCGATGTGAATGCGTTATATATTGTGTGTAAAAAATGTCTGTTTGTCTGTCTGTCTGTAAAAAATTCCATTTCAAACGGCAGAAATTAATATGTAAAGCGCGGAGAGCACAGTTAATTGTGGTTCGCGCTATATAAGCTCTTCATCATAATAAGATATGTCCAGGCTTTTACATGGGATAAGAGGAAGGTATCTTTACATCACATACACCAACAAACAGGTGTGCGTGGGGGTCCCTTTGAATCTCTTTTGTGTTTTACAACATAAATGCAGCAGAAAATTCCCACTCTGCACAAGTTGCAACCAGGCTTCAGGTTTTTGGCGTTTGTCTGAGCAGAAGGTGCTCTTATCCTTTGAAAGAAAATGGAAACTTGTACCCATCTATGGTGATTTTTAAGTTGATGGCCCCTCTGAATGAATCTAAAACAGTCACTCTTCTTTCAGTAAGTGCTGTCACTTTCACAGGGTTAATTTTGCCTTTTAAATATCAAGCAACCAGAGGATAATTCCTGTATGCATTATTACGTCTGCGCACATTTTCATAACAGTTATACAATTTTTTTTGTGTTACAGAGGTCAAAGTAATGTTTCATATAGTGATTGTAAATATTTAACAGGAAAGTTTTAGCTTTTCAACATTTTCTTGTTTTTGTGTTTGCTAAACTTACTGGTGTGAGCTCTGTTCCACATTAAAAGAGTTTGCTAATGTTCAGTTGTTGAGGCATATAAGTCATTCAGTTTTAGTGCGAAGTATGGCAGCTGTTTGGGTAAAGGGTGTATTTAACATTTTCATGGTGATGGATTTGTGTGTTTGATAGTGCATCATATTTAGGTAAAAGTAAAACTGTACTTCTTTATTACCTTTCTTCTTTCTAGTTTTTAACATTCACTGAAAGAGTTCTGTAACTTGTTACAGTGGAACCCCCTCTTTAAGACCTCCAAAAATCTGAGTAAACATGTCTTCTTCTTCTGCGTTCGTGGGCTGAAACTCCCAGGTACACTCGTGTTTTTTGCACGAGTGGAATTTTACGTGTATGACCGTTTTTTATCCCGCCATTTAGGCAGCCATACGCCGTTTTCGGAGGAGAAAAAACATGTCTTAAAAAAAAGGAGGAATCAGTCTTAAAATTATGGTAAATTACATCTGATACATAAAGCTGCGTGAGTGTGTGTGTATGAGGATCAAAGGCTCCGAAATGGATTGTGATTTTTGCGGAGTTTGCCCATTGTCACTCGAGTCGTGTCATATGGTATTTTTGGAAAAAAATCATCAAAGACGATTCCAAGAAATTACTGTACAAGTTTTTGAAACAAATGGGTAAACAGCTAGTAGTAGTAGGTCATTAACAGAAAATCTGAAATAGCAAAGCCTTAAAAGAGGTTAGGTCTTAAATCAGAGTGTCTTAAACGGGGGTGTCCGCTGCAGCACTGGTTTCTGCTTCTTGATTTAGGAGACAGATCTTTGCGATGCTGGTTTGGTTTGTGTCTGTGCATGATGAGCATACGGGTACAGGAAAGGTCAGCTTTCATTATGAAACGGTACATAAATCTAATATGCATTGAGCAGGTCACTAATAATGTATGATTCATCAGATGACTTGTTTTTCAAATTGGAATGCAGAAGTTGTGGTTGTGGCTGCAAATATATTATATAAGGGCTGTAAGTTCCATTATTATTTAGAATCCAGGCTCCTGTTGAGCAGATGCTAAGAGGAGATCCCCAAATCACAATCAGGGAGAAGCAAGATGCTTTGGGCAATGAAAGCTCTGCAGTTGAAAAGATCTTACACAAATATTTAATGCCCCAGAGCTCTGCTGTTTTGCTTCCAACCTATTCTCCTGACCTTTCCCCATGCTAGTTCAACCTGTTCTCTGATTTTTAGAAACAGCCGCGGAAAGATGGTTTAGGAGCCCTGAAAACTCTGTCAGAGCCTTCACGAGAGCCAGAAAAGGTATAGTCAATGCCACATGGTCCCAGGCCTGAATGAGCTCGTTTGAGAGGATGGCCAGTTTAGTGTCGGCTGGGGGAGAGTTAGTCTAGAAAATGGCTCAATTGGATTGTTGGTATGTGTTTTTGTTTCTAAGATTCTAAATAATTATGGAACAGCCTTCGTATATGTGTGTGAGTGTTTGCAGGCATGTAAGTTTGCATAAATGTAGGCACGTGTGTGTGTGTGTATGTGTGTGCGTGCGTGCAAAGCATTTGTACCTATTGCAATAATTGACATATTTTCAACGAATCTCATCAGATAAAGAACAAAAGAGTTCAACACTAAAAGAAAGAAAGTGGAAAGGTAGAGTTCGTACATACAGAATACAGAATCTTTAATTGCCCAAGGTTGGGAATGGACTTAGACAAAGAAGAAGTGTATTATGAACTTGCGGACTAAACACTTTCATTTGTCTTTTCATTTTGTCTACGTTTCATAAACGACGATGTCAATTTTGCCTTTTTGCTTCAATGTGCTGTTTTTCTTTACTTTTAGCACACAAACGACTTCGCTTTGTACACAGAGGCCATCAAGTTTTTCAACCACTCAGAAGCCATGGTCCGTATTGCTGTACGCACCATCACTCTCAACGTTTTTAGAGGTGAGTTGTATGTGTGTGTGTCTGTCTTTATCTCTGTCTGTCTGTCTTTCTTTATCTCTGTCTGTCTGTCTGTCTTTCTTTATCTCTGTCTGTCTGTCTGAACTTGTAGGTTTTCTTGTTTATGCTTATGAGTCGCAAAATTATAGAGGGAAGGATTCAGGTACATGTGTGTGTGTGTGTGTGTGCATATGTTTTATGCATAGTGTGTGTTTGACTATTGATCATTTCATGTGTTTCTGTGCACGACAGATGACAAAAAGGATGCTTTAAGAAGCTTGATGTCTTTTTATCTCTTATTAATTTAAAACTTAATTCTTGAAATAACTCTGTGACTCGCGTATTAAACATACAGGAAACGACAACACATCTTGTATGGAAACAACAAGGAAGTACTTCCATCTGGGTTTTTTTTCTCTGTGAATTTTATTGATCTAATTCCTCGTGTCATTACCTTTGAATCAAATAATGAATGGTACATTGCATTGTGTTTCAGTGATTCGTACATTGCAATGTGTTTCAGTGAATGGTACATTGCAATGTGTTTCAGTGGACGACAAGGCCATGCTTCGTTACATCCGTGACCGCACGGCCGCTCCCTACTTCTCCAACCTGGTCTGGTTCATCGGCAATCATATTCTGGACCTAGAGCTCTGTGTGCGCCACGACATGGAGTAAGATTTTCGTTTTCCCATAGAGAATACTACATGGCTTGCTGTGTCTATAGAGAATACTACATGGCTTGTTGTGTCTATAGAGAATACTACATGGCTTGCTGTGTCTATAGAGAATACTACATGGCTTGCTGTGTCTATAGAGAATACTACATGGCTTTCTGTGTCTATAGAGAATACTACATGGCTTTCTGTGTCTATAGAGAATACTACATGGCTTGCTGTGTCTATAGAGAATACTACATGGCTTGCTGTGTCTATAGAGAATACTACATGGCTTGCTGTGTCTATAGAGAATACTACATGGCTTGCTGTGTCTATAGAGAACACTACATGGCTTGCTGTGTCTATAGAGAATACTACATGGCTTGCTGTGTCTATAGAGAATATTACATGGCTTGCTGTGTCTATAGAGAATACTACATGACTTGCTGTGTCTATAGAGAATACTACATGGCTTGTTGTGTCTATAGAGAATGCTACATGGCTTGTTGTGTCTATAGAGAATACTACATGGCTTGTTGTGTCTATAGAGAATACTACATGGCTTGCTGTGTCTATAGAGAATACTACATGGCTTGCTGTGTCTATAGAGAATACTACATGGCTTGCTGTGTCTATAGAGAATACTACATGGCTTGCTGTGTCTATAGAGAATACTACATGGCTTGCTGTGTCTATAGAGAATACTACATGGCTTGCTGTGTCTATAGAGAATACTACATGGCTTGTTGTGTCTATAGAGAATACTACATGGCTTAGCTGCTGTGTCGTGCCAGATTTACACGAGTTTTTTTTTAAATTTTGCTCGCAGTTCACTATTTGAAAAAGCAACGGGTGTAAATCTGGTACGATACAGCAAGCCATGTAGTATTCTGTTTATCCTACATACTGTACTTACGAGTATTTTACTGAAAATGTCCTGCAGTCGAGGCAGGTAAATTAAAGACACTTGTTTTGGAACCTCGATCTCTTCTAAACCCTCGTGCAATCTATTACGTCAAAGCAAAGAAACGTCACTTTGAAAGTGTGGCGTGATGTGTTAGTTCTAAAAATTCATCGAGGGTAATTAGCGAGCGCAATTTTGTTTTTAGAATGACGTTTGTCTCGGTGACTTTGGCATCATAAGCAGTGGAAAAAAAGGCGTGCTTGACACGACCTCATTTACATGATATACACACGTGTGATTTGAACGATTGTTATCTCACGAGTATCTCTCTCACGTATGTAGGATAGACCTGTGTATTGTTTGTTTGTAAATGGGGAAAGGGTGTGTCAGTCAGGTAAAATTAAAGAATTATTTACTTTCTCCGTCAACAGTTGACAATGTTGTGAGCCACTTTCAGATGAAAAAGAGGTTTATGCTTGCATGCTTGGTATTTTTATGTTTCTATCACCCACCGAACTCTGACATGAATTACAGGATCATTCCTGTGCTCTTGTGCTTGCGTGTACACATGAAAGGGAATCTTCTTGTCGTTCGCTGTTAGATCGTCAGTCCGGACTGCAGGGCGAAACGTGCTGTCCTCTCCAAGTCCTCTCTGGGGCCGTATAGCTTCTTTTGTAGCGCTGTCTCCTCTGGCCAGATGGTGTTCCTCAGAGCACTGTGGTATGGACAAGCCTGCAGGATGTGCTCTGCTGTCTGATTCTTGCCACACGGACATAAGGGGGAGGGAAATGAAAGGGAATAAGGCACCAACAGATCTGCACATAAGTTGACCTGGCAAATCGGAAAAATCTCCACCCTTATCCCATCAGGCGCGGTCGGGATTCAAACCCGCGACCTTCCACATGGGAGGCTGGCTTCTAATTTACAAGGCCAATGTACTCGTCAGCCATCATATATAAACAATTCCCTTTTTTTTCAGCCATCGCAGTCGAGATCGTCTGTCGGACCTGGTGGCCGAGCACCTGGATCACCTGTACTACCTGAACGACATCCTGACCATCGGGCTAGACACGCTCAACCTGGTGCTGATCAACCACCTGCTCAACAACCTCTTCATCCCCCTCTATGTCTACTCCCTCACCAAGCGCAAGAAGGTTGCCGACGCTCAGGACGACAGGAAGCACGTCAGCTCCGTGGTGTCGCTCTTCCTGCTCTCACAGGTGAGTTTTTTTAACGCTTGTTATTTAATTATGCAAAATAGATTTAAATGTGTGTACATTTCTTTCTTTCTTTCTTTCTTTCTTTCTTTCTTTCTTTCTTTGATTCGATTATTTTCCGAGAAGTGATTAGCGAATTCTATATTAATTATGTCATTGATTATGTTTTCTTAAGGCATTGCTAAATGTATATGTTCTGTGTTGCAGGTGTTCTTGATCATGCATCACACACAGCTAGTCCATCAACTAGCAGAGGTCATCTTCCATGGAGACATCACCCTCACCCAGACAGAGGGCTTGCAGAACTCGCCTAAAGCTGTAAGTCTCTTCCTTTCAGTATATGGGCGCTTTTCAAAATAGTAAGAATTTTCAGACAGATGAATTTTTCAAAATGACTTTAATCAAATCAACTTTCTTGTGAGTTAGAATGATTAAGGAAACATTAAAGTATTCAAAACACAAAATGGGCACTCTTTGTCTAAAACAGTGGAGAAGAAAAAAATAATTAATGAAAATAAACAAGGAAAAAATGTCAGTGGTGTTACCATGTTTTGAATTTTTTTTTATCAAACAAAATAAGGCGATATCATACTGATTTGCATATGGATTGAAGAGCCTAAAGATGATCTCCCAATTGATCATGATTGAACATGTATCGCTGCACTGAAATATCAGGTTTCAGAGCATAAATGTGCCTTTCGCTCTGATTTACTGTTTTTTTATCATTGTCTTTCACACGGAGCAGATGAAGGAGTGATAAAATGTTTACGATTATTTTTTTGTGTATGCTTTGGACTTAAAGGCATAAACACAAAGCATTGTACTGATTAAAATGTCCAAGGAATTATGGACAAAAATTAAAAAATAGCATGGTAACACCACTGACATAGCGGTAACACCACTGACAGTCGGTAACACCACTGACAATCATCATAAAAAAATTGAATTTATTATAAATTGGAAATAAGATACTTGTCACCATGAACATTCATTATGAATTTGAAACCCAAAAGAGACTTCTGATAAAGTGAAATTATCATAACTTTAACTATTCAGAGGTACATTCATTGTAGGCAACAGTGAAACAAATTACTTTTGGTAACACCAATGACATAAACACCATTCATTAAAGAATTTGTAATGAGATTTCAAGAAGAACACAATTTATCAGTAATGCTCATGTTAAAACTGAACACTGACATTGTTTTGAACAGGTTTTATGCATAAATGTCACAAACTTATTCCAAAAAGGTAACAAAACTTGACATTAGTAACACCACTGACAACTGGTAACACCGCTGACAACTGGTAACACTAATGGCATACTGACATCATCGTTATGCCATTTTCACAACTTGAACATAAATGTAGCACATTGCAAATGCACATGGTTAATGCGACAGCTCAAATAATTGTTCCAAACAGATTACAAGCACAAACAGAAAACTTAGGGGGGAAAATGCAAGCAAATACAACATGACAATAAAGAAAAAAGTAACAGGCAGTAATACAAATGAGATATGCTTGCATCCATCTCATTTCATTTCTTTCCTGGGCACAAAAGAAAGTTACAGTAATATGTGCACCTGCACTCTTCAGGCAGCGTTTCTTGACAGAATGCATGGCAGTAATAAAAAAGGCTTGGTAGTAGAAAAATGAACAATGTCTTGCGGTGCATTTGATACCAGAACCTCGTCAAGTTGACAATACCCTTGCAGAAAATCATATGCTTCAAGCCTTCAACTTTCCCACCACCGCTCTCCATATTGCCTCATCAACTGAAAACTGGTCTGCTGCATTGCTAGTACGAACAGGCTGTGGGATGACGGCCAGAATTTTGTCATGGTCATACCAACAGAGATCTTGGTATGTTTTGGGCCAGAAGAAAGTGTTAGTAAATCCCTTGCCCACCGCATTCATACAGTCCACATAGACCTCTTCACCATCAACCTCCACAACCACCCCAGGATACGGCTTTCGCTCATACTGGACCAGAACCCAGAGGCCCTTACACTCTCCTGGGGGTGGGACATCAAACATCTGATCCGACATTGGTCTGGCTGATTGCTTCCCAACAGAGTCTGTTGTTTCTGGGACTGCAACCACAAAATGGTTTGCTATCCAGTGTTCTTTGGTCATGTCCTGTCTTGTTGTCGTCCACATAATCACGAGTGGATTGTTGGGTGTGGCTGAGATACCTTGGTCATCATGCTGACATCCAGGAGTGACTTTCAAGGCGCTGTGAAGTCGTGGTAGAATCAGTCTATGAAGATCAAACCGGACAATCGGATTGCCAGTTTGAGGGTGGACTGAAAAAACTGGACTTTTCAAAATGCTGGACACTGCACACACTTGCCAAATGCCCATGTACACCCCGGCTTTAGTTATCTTCATGACTGCGGTATATATACGCCAGCTCCTAGGACAAAAGTGTACATACTTAGCATGTGTTTGTTATAATGCATGCTACAATTGATATAACATGATATATAACTTGCAATGTATAGCTCCACGCTACATAAAGTACCAGCAACTACTTCTTTAAGCATCCTGCCCAGTCCCTAGCATCCTCTTTCCCATGTATGCATTCCAGTAGTCTTTTCAATTAACGTTGCCCGTCTCTGCTGTGTGAAATACACCAAAAAGACCTTCGAATGTCAGTGGTGTTACCATTCTGTCAGTGGTGTTACCCTACAGCATGGTAACACCACTGACGGTAACACCACTGACAAAATGCAGTTTAAAAAATAATGACTGCTCCCCCAAGCATGCGTGATCCAAAGTTCTTGCACCATGTGGAAGTGGTTTACTAATACCACTAACTGAGCTATCAGTTTCTCCCCTGAGTGTGTTTTATTGCAACTGCACCTAGTAACACCACTGACAATATTTACAAACATACCCTTACCTGCTTCGCTTCCAAAGGCTTGTAAATGGTCCACAGCTCACAGTGCCGGCTTTCTCTGCATTCAAGTTATGGAGGGTAAAGGGAAGGAACTCTCAGCGAATATAAAGATGGATAGCAAGGGGGGAAACCAATGTTTTCCACCAAACTTGTGTGATGGTAACACCACTGACATGAAACCGTGGGACAATGATTTTTTCATCTTCAGTTTATTTTTTCTTTCATTCTGTTGGCAGAAAGGGGTAAATAGAATTTGAAATGTAAAGTTCATGGATAAATAACCTTAAAAATAATTTTTCTGGACAGCCTGAATTTTTTTTCAAGAATTTTATGGACAGTTCAAGTTTACCATGTTTTACGTGGGACAGCTATTTTTAGCCACCCACTCGATATTGTATGGACAATAGTAATAATCAAAAGCAATATTTGATAAAAAAAAGTTAGACCCCACTTCTTGTACAATGGTTGCTCTTTACGATAAAACAATTTGCATCGAGAAATACTGATACGTTTATTGGTAAGATTTTATGAAAGTACAGGGACAAGAAAATTCTTACTTTTTTGAAAACCACCCATATGTGGTATTTTAGTTTGTATGTGATATTTTGGTATTTGGTATTGCCTTCTTGTCTTCAGGGAATTTCCAATTTCCAACAGGCAGGTGTGTGGGTCAAAGAAAATGTTCCATTTTAATGTACTCATTTTTTTCCCCGAAATCGGCATATGCTGCCTGAATGGCGGGGTAAAAACGGTCATACACGTAAAAATCCACTCGTGCTTAAAACATGAGTGAACGTGGGAGTCTAAGCCCATGAACGAAGAAGAAGAAGAAGAATGTACTCATTGCAGTGGACAATTTTGTTATTGTTATTGTTATTTTTTGTTACTTTTGTTGTTGTTATTGCTGCCCTTGCACCTTTTCCTTGTCCCGGTATGCTCTCACACAGCCCCGTCCCTGTATCCGCTCCATCACCATCTGAATTTCGTTTTGCTGCCAGACTTACCAATTTTACAGACGCTCCAGGTAGGGATGTCAGGTCGCTGTGGTGGGGTACCCTCTGAAGATGACATTGCAGTGCTGCCGAGTCACTTCGAAGGTGTTCAGTAGTGATTCTAACCAGACTTGTGTACCTATGAATTTCAGGGAATCCGTGAGTTCCGTGCACCGGCTGAACCCCTGGAGAAGACGCTGGAGAACAATCGTCCCAAGCGACGCTACGGTCAGACCACGGTGGGGCAGGACGAGGGGGCGGTGGGAGGGGCAGAGGAAGGGGCAGCGTACGATCCTGGGGAAGGAGTTTCCTCCCCTTCTACAGGTAAGGACTGGTTGGAAGCAGTCAGGAAGAACTTAAGAAAACATGTGTAGTAATACTATAGATGCAGTTAAACAGTCTTTCTGTCTGTAAGTCAGTCAGTCAGGTTGTCAATAAATGAAAAACGTGTTGACATTCTTGTGGAATCAAAAGTGACAAAAGAGAAAGAGATAACACTGTGATACATAAGATATGGAAAAAAAATTAAAGCGGGAGAGAGGAAATGTTTATTATTGAGATTTAAAAAAATATTTTCAAAAGGTGACCAAGTTCTCTCTTTATTGTGATTCTTAGTTCAATTCTTAATTCAACTCTTAATTGTTTGATGTGCACAGAGGGCGCCCTGAGCCCCAGCAGTGAAGTTTGCTCGGGCGACACAGAGCTGTCCAGCCCCACCCAGAACTCCACGGACGAGGAGAAACTGATCGGCATGTCTCACCGTATGGCCATCCCCTCCGGCATGCCCGACAGGCTGCAGCCTTTCACGCTGGAAAACAGGTCAGACATTTCAGATTTTCTTTATATGCATTTGTATGCATTAGTATGTATGCATTATAGGGCGGCGAGATAGCTCAGTTGGTCGCGGCTTGGCTTGAAACCAGTTGTTGCTATTGGCATGGGTTCGACCCCACGTTAGTGAGGAATTTATTTCCTAAAGTCAACTTTGTGCACTCTCCTCGGTGCCCAACACCCCCGTGTGCACGCATGCGCATGATTAAGATCCCAAATTCACAGCAAAAGTCTCATCGGCGTATGCTGCTTGAATGGCAGGGTAAAAACGGTCATACACGTGAAAATCCACTCGTGCTAAAAACATGAGTGAACGTGGGAGTCTAAGCCCATGAACAAAGAAGAAGAAGAAGAAGGAAACACCAATACAGGCATGCAGGAAAAAGAAACAATCTAGGACAGAGAAGATCAGTAATTTGTGTGAAGATGCCTTTTTCCTTTCTGTCTCTCTTTCTTTTGTTGTTTCATTCTTTGTTTCTTGTTTTCTAATTGTAAACTTACCTGTGTGCACTTTGCTGCTGTTATTTTTTTCTGCAACAAGGAGAGGTTTGTTGCTTAGGCACTGTTAGCCCTTTATTTTACTTCAAGGAATCTTGTATTATGCGTTAATTGTGTTGTGTTTTGTTGACAGGCCGTACCTAGAGACGCTGTTCACCGCCTTGGAGTGCACGGAGAACGACTACTCCGCCCTCTTTGCCCTGTGTCTGCTGTACGCCATGGGACAGAATGAAGGTAAAATGCTCCGCTGTTTGAAATCCAAAAACAGACTGCTAATGTTCCAAAATTCAGAGTCAAAAGACAAGAATGGTAGGTTATTAGAACGTTTAATTGTTGACAAAACAAGACGTTACATTTACAGTACGTCGCCCCACTGGTCTTTGAAGCAGACAGACAGACAAACACTTATGGTACGACATAATTAACAGACCTGTTTACCAGTACGATTTGGGCGTATTTTGTACGCCAAATTATTATCGGTATGCAAATACGCGACACACGTACAAAATATGCCTAAGAAAAAGTCTAGAATACGTTTTCCGTTGTTGGTGTGCTGATTACGGAATGGTACAACTGATACCGGTTTCGGTCGAAGGGAGATAACCATGACAGCGAGTCTTCAGCTGTGGAAACCTTGTTCAGTTGTTGGCACGTGCGATCGTCTGGACAATTGTGGCAAAATGAAGCGGAAAAATGTGCAAGTTTTGGATGACTGTACCAAGTCTAAACAGAAGAAGCAGTAGATTTTCTTGGAGAAATATATAAGAAAGAGCCAGGAATTGTGGAGTCTACTATGGGAAAAAGTCATGCACACTGCAAGTATTGTAAATCAGATTTCTCCGTTGCCCATGCTGGGAAATATGACATCGAACTACACTGCAGTTCCAAAACTTACCTGGACAAGGTTGCTGCCAAGGAATTATGAAGTTCATTCCCGCAAAGCAAATCCTGCCAGAAGAAAAGGCTGTAGTCCGCACTGAAGCAATGTTTTCTGAGATGATTGTAAAAATGAACTTGCCACTGTCAACCGCAGATGTTATTTCACGAACTTCATCTTTTCATTATCAATCTGTTTGGAAGACACTGGTTATTATGATAATGCTATAAACTGACAGGTAAATAAAATTGTTTTATTCCTGTTGTATTGGAAGGAGTTAAATTCTGAAGGTGTTCACAAGACATGCTATTCTTACACAAACACGTTTGCACCCACGCGTACATTTTCCCTAGCCCATATGGCTTTGCTTGCAAAGTACACCAACTTTTTGAAAAATACACTCAACTTTTTGGGAAAGTACTCTTGCCTCGGGTTTAGGGTAAACAGGTCTGAATTAACTTATCTAAAAATTGTCGGTGAATCTCGCATGCAAGATGCAGGCTCCGCTGTTTGGTCTCATTTGGTTTGGGTTTCTGGAAAGAACACATTTCTTTACCTTCAGCAAGCAGTAGTTTACTTATTTCATTGAACGTTATACAGTTCAACCTGTCAATAACGACCACCCAAGGGACTCACAGAGCAAAAGTGGTCGTTGCAGACAGGTGGTCGCTATAGAAAGGTGAGTTATATTGGAAAGAAAATATGGGTGATCCTTTGGGGTGGTCGTTGTGGGAAGTTGGTCGTTAGGCCCCCCCCAAAAAAATTGTCTGTTTCTGGTCACCCGACCGACCCTAAATTTCGGCGCCGACCCTAAACTTTTTTTTTCCAAACTCAAAATATTTTTTTTTTTTTTTTTTTTTTTGGTGGTAAAGGACAAGGTGAGAAAATGAACAACAAAAACGTGTGAAAACGAAAGTCTGCTGACGATTTGTAAATGTGTTGAGTGTCTTGTCTCTATGAATAGTGAATCCAGTCTCTTTGCGCGATTTTTAAAGTTAGTTTTATTGGTCTACATTTGGGGTAAAAAAAAAATTAAAAAAAATTAAAATTAAAAATCCCTACCTACCTACCCTATTTTTTTTTAGCCATGTTACCAGAAACAGACTTTTTTTTTTTTGGCCTTACCAAGAGGTGGTGGCCTGGGCAGGTTTGAATGTATCTTGATTTCAACAAAAGTGAGTTTTATCTTCTTCATAAGTATTGACATTCAGGTAGTAACTGCTCTTCTCTGTGTGTGTCTGTGCAGGAATTTCTCAGAACTTGATGGATGGAGTCCTGATGCCCACCGAACGATCTAGGGTATGTGGTCATTCTTTGTCTCAGAGATATAATCTTTTCTGTACCTTTTGTTGACTAACCAGAGCATCCAATACTGCCAGTTCGAGCTCCCAAATGCAGATCCCTGTAACTCCCCCTACACACAATATGATACCGACGACACGTATCTGCAGGGTTTCATTTACTAGTGCGCCCTGCGCCATTGGCGCATAAAATCTGAAAATGTCCCATCACAATTCCCTTCAGTGCGTCAAAGGGCGCATTGAGATAACGTACCACTGCGCCACCAAATGTACATTTTACATTGGATTACACACACACGCACATACAGAGATAACACAATATAATTCTCAGATGGCATCATATTGCACCATTCTGCATCTTTGGTCAAAGCGCTACTTGCCTTCGACCATGTCCCATCAGAATTTGGTAGAGGGGGACAAAAGTCCCATTGCCTTTTTCTCCCAGGTTAAACTCTGTATCCGTTTCCATTTCCACTGGCTTCCTCAGATGTTTCAGCATTTGTGATTTTGGAAAACTTGCAAGTTTCAAGTTTGAAATTTACGGAGTTACTTTCTGTGCCGTGGGGGGTAAAAGGGCTAATGTAACAATCGGTCTGCTTGTTCTGTTCATGTTGTGTGGTGTGGAAATCTGCAAGAGCCTGGCAGTCCTGCATACATGTGTGTTGGTGAAGAAAAGTGCTTTTATTTTCAGAACAAAGAAAACTACAACATCCTGCTTGTCGAGCGTCTGATCCGCATCATTGAGCAAGCGTGTCAGTCAGGTATGTCTATAATATATACACACTTACTGTTCGTCCCATAGTTCAGTTACAGTGAGAAAGCAAAGAGTGAAGTTGTTCTCATTCTCTACAAGGAAGACGAAACATTATAGACTGGCAACTGGTCGTGACGTTTTAGAAGTTGGCGTCCAAGAGCAGCTTTCATTGATGACACGGTTTGCTGCAAATAGAGAACTTTTTTTTTTTTTTTTTAAATGGCACATTGTGAATGTTTATATTGACAGAAATCCCCACGTTGAAGCCTGATAATAATTGGGCGAATTCGACTTTGCGAAGTCTACTTTCAGGGGTGGGACTTTTCCGCGAATCCGCGGATTTCCGTGGACACAACTTACGAATTCCGCTGGAGTAATCTATTTTTCCGCGTCATACTATTTCCAGTATTGGATTATGGATACATGGTTCATTACGTAAATATGCACCATTACAATGCTATCATTGTTGTGTGAAAGTGTGTTTTTTGTTTGGTTGGGTTGTGTGGTTGTTTTTGTGTGTATTTTGTTTTAGGGGGGAGTGAGGAGAATGTCTTTTTTACCTGATCCAAACAGGTATAATTTTACTTTCAGAATGCACCAGATTGCACAGATTTTAATGTACCATTCAAAAAACAAAACGCCCCAGAAAAAAGGGATTTCCTCTTTTTTCATCACAAGAGAGTCCCACCCCTGACTTTACAAAGGTAGATGCACAAAGCTTTGTCGTGGAATTTTTGGTAAAAAGACTTCGTGAAGTCAGCTTCAGGCTCACATAAGGAAAGCCATAGGACAAAACATAAGTAGATCAAGTTGTAGTTTGAATGCTGAGTAGGACATTAATTGTGATTGGTGGTGATTTGAAGAGTTCCCTTATGATGCTGTCTGCTCAGATACTTTGCTAGTGTTCTGTCCTCCCACTAATGGCCCCAAAAAAAAAATAGGTGTGGTTACGGTAACATAGCCAAAAAAAATAGGGTAGGTAGGTAGGCAATCACTTTTTTTTTTTTAAACTTTTTTTTCTAATGTGTACAAATTAAACCTACTTGACAGGGAAATAAGTGTGCGACTCGGGCGCTTTCGCTTTCATTGCGTTTTTTGCACTCGTTTTTTTTTTTTATTTATTTTTTTTTTTACAAATGTAATAAAAAGTTATAGGATCGGCCCCTAAAATTAGGGTAGGTCGGGTTACCGTAACCACACCTATTTTTTTTTTAGGCCTAATGGCAATGTTCCCACTTTCACACGCACCCACCCTCACACACACACACGCCTCATCATGATTGACATCGTATCCACTTCATTTGTAGTACTCGATTTAGTAGAGGTGTTTCTCTCTCTCTCTCTCTCTCTCTCTCTCTCTCTCTCTCTCTCTCTCTCTCTCTCTCTCTCTCTCTCTCTCTCTCTCTCTCTCTCTCTCTCTCTCTCTCTCTCTCTCTCTTGGCTAATCTGCCTTGGTTCAGTCCGGATTATTGTGACCACAGGTAGCAAGGTGCGCCTGGCCACACTGGAGCTGAGCATCAAGCTGCTAAAACAACTGGTCAACAAGGATGACCGCTCCTACCTTCAGGACCGACACCTGGCCTGCATCGAGAACGGTCGCGAGTGCAGCACGCAGCGACTCAGGAACTTCTACAAGGTCAGTGACAGATACTACTAGTGGATAAGACGCCGCCTCCCATGCGGCAGGCCGCGAGTTCGAATCCCGGCTGTGCCTGGTGGGTTAAGAGTGGAGATTTTCCGATCTCCCAGGTCAACTTATGTGCAGACCTGCTAGTGCCTCATCCCCCTTCATGTGTACACGCAAGCACAAGACTAAGTGCGCACAGAAAAGATCCTGTGATCCATGTCAGAGTTCGGTGGGTTATCAAAACATGAACATACCCAGCATGCTTCCCCCGAAAGCGGCGTATGGCTGCCTAAATGGCGGGGTAAAAACGGTCATACACTTAAAAACCCACTCATGCAAAAAACATGAGTGGACGTGGTAGTTTCAGCCCATGAACACGAAGAAGAAGAAGAAGTGAAACATACTGATGTTAACAGACGATGTTCAGAAATAAGTTTTTATGGGCTGCAAAGGGTACCTTTTCTTTTAAAAAACAAGGGAACTCAGAGACTTCTACAAGGTCAGCGAAACATACTGCTGTATTCTGGAAATAACTGGTTTTTATGTGTTGTGAAAGAGTGAATACTCTTGCTTTCAGTGAGGCAAGCTTTCTACACATGCTCCTTGTCCATGTGTTTCAGACACACCCCTCGCTAGTGACTGGCCTATAATGTCATGTAGGAAAGTTTGACTCGCTAAAAGCAAGAGTACGTCGCGATATAACCTTGAACGGTTGAAAACGACGTTAAACACCAAATAAAGAAAGAAAGAAAGAAAAGCAAGAGTATTCACTCTTTAACCCATACAACCCGACAGAGTTATCTCCAAACATCGTCTATTGCTTCTCCAAACATCGTCTATTGCTTCTCCAAACATCGTCTATTGTTTCTCCAAACATCGTCTATTGCTTCTCCAAACATCGTCTATTGCTTCTCCAAACATCGTCTATTGCTTCTCCAAACATCGTCTGTTGCTTCATTTGTGAGGGTATCAGAGATGACATTGATTGCATAGAACTGTCTCAAGTCACTGCAATTGATGGGACTTTCTGGTAACTTTTGTTCTTTTCTCCCCTGTAATTCTTAGAACATATTAAATACATGCAACAGGGAAGAGCAAGGAAAGGAAAAGGAATGTTTGAAACTCCCTGAGTGCAATCTACATTGTACTTTAACTCATTGTTTCCCAGGTACGGATATATCCGTACCCACTCATATGGCTCTTTCTGACCAGGTACGGATATATCCTCTCAGACTGTTAGCTTCAGTCGCTTCCTGTAACGTCCATCTAACGCCTGCATTCCAGCGTGTTGATACACAGTTTCTACACAGTTACTACAATTCTGAGTGACCTGCTGCAGCACAGCTGGTGTCGGTTAAAAATAACTTGGTCAACATAGGTGTGGTAGAAAGTGTTGAAAACAGAAATGGGATTGAGATGCCATGCTTTCGAATGGAAGCTTAACATTTAAATTGTGCTTGGGAGTGGTAACAGTTCAGGTGATATTGAAGAAAATGTCTTGTCTGGTTTTAGAAAGAAAATTGGAAATACATGTTTAGGGAAAATGACTGATTGTAGCCACCTTTTTTTCTTTACAGAGTGAAGAGATATTCCTGGACATGTTCGAGGATGAACACAGAGAAATGAAGGTAATGTACCTGCATTTATGAACTAGTTTAAATCAATTATTTAATGTAATGTGCATGTATACCATTATTTTACATTGTATTTTGCATCACAGTGCGCACAAAATATTGATCAGTATGAGTGCGCCTTGAGTCGCTTTGTGGTGAGATATGTGCGCGTTATAAATTCTCGTATTATTAGTATTATCACAGATGACAGAAGTCCTGTAGTCATGGCAGAAAATAATGATTGGATATGGAACAAGAGATTGCTGGAGAGAAGAACTAGAAGAAGAGAACAATAATACTAATGTTCTCACCAGAAGTAAACAGCAGCGCGAACAAATCAAATATTGATCAGAAATACAGAACTCATGTTTAGACTCATTCTTTAAATTATCTCCCTTGTACTATCACATTACCAAGACAAACATTATCATGGTATCTTCAGAATGTGGACAAAGGTTATTGCATTTTCTTGTAAGAATGGTGATCAATTCAAACATGCTTATATTATGTATGCACTGATAGATGATGAGTGCAAATCACAGTGTAAAGAGTTGTGGTCGCTTTGAAATAGACATGTTTTCCTTTGAATTTTGCTGTTTTTGCTGTCATAAATAAGGCAGGCTTTAGTAATGAAAGAAGTGAACATTTTTTTTTAATGAAGTGTGTTATTAACTTGTCTGGTTTAGCAAACAGCATGTTGACAGCAAAAATAAACTGGGAGATCTGTTATTCTGATGTGTTTTTAAAAGTCACAATTAAATTCAGCTTTTTTTAAAGAAATGAACATGTACACAATGACTCTTAGCCGTGACTCTTTTTAACTCTTTATAGACAGGCATGATGAAAAAAAGGTAGAAACATGTCCGTGTACTTCACCGCATTACTTCTTTTTACTTCTGTTTATTGATTTACCTTTTTTTTAATATTTTTGTATGTAATGACTTATTTATTCATTATGTTGTTTTCGTTTAGAACCGCCCTCTGAATGTTGAATACTTGATGCAAGATGCATCCATTTTGCTGCCCCCAACTGGCACCCCCCTCACCGGGATTGATTTCATCAAGCGTCTGCCTTGTGGGGAGGTAGAACGCGCTAGAAAGGTAGGCTGTGTATTTTAGAGAAAGAGAGAGAGAGAGAGAGAGTGTGTGTGTGTGTGTGTGTGTGTGTGTGGTTTTGCCTTTCCAAAAGGCTTACAAAACTACTGATTCAATATCACAGTGTTTGTAATTAGTTGATAGGATAAATATTTCTGTGTCAGATCATTACAATGATAGCTCAATTTTGCGTTCAGGCTGAGGAAATGTGTGTGTCGTCAATCTGTCTGCAGGCCATCCGCGTGTTTTTCTTGGTACGCGAACTTTCCATCAGCTTGCTGCACGAAACGGAAACACAGCTCCCCTTGACAAAGGAAGAGAACTGCATCAAGGTCAATGACGTCTTGGATCTCAGTGAGTAGCTTCCCTTTCTACGTCACCGGTGACATGTCGGGTTGGGCGCGATTGCATGTTCTGATAAATGCGTCTAGAAAATCTGATATCACGTCCTGTTCTTGGAAAAGCTCTGAGGAGATTTGTTCATCTGATACTGTAACAAGTCGCGTAAGGCGAAAATACAACATTTAGTCAAGCTGTCGAACTCACAGAATGAAACTGAACGCAATGCAATTTTTCAGCAAGACCGTATACTCGTAGCATCGTAAGTCCACTGCTCGTGGCAAAGGCAGTGAAATTGACAAGAACAGCGGGGTAGTAGTTGCGCTGAGAAGGATAGCACGCTTTTCTGTACCTATCTTCGTTTTAACTTTCTGAGCGTGTTTTTAATCCAAACATATCATATCTATATGTTTTTGGAATCATGAACCGACAAGGAATAAGATGAAAGTGTTTTTAAATTGATTTCAAAAATGTAATTTTGATCATAATTTTTATATTTTTAATTTTCAGAGCTTGTTTTTAATCCAAATATAACATATTTATATGTTTTTGGAATCAGAAAATGATGAAGAATAAGATGAACGTGAATTTGGATCGTTTTATAAAAAATTTTTTTTTTTTTTTTACAATTTTCAGATTTTTAATGACCAAAGTTATTAATTAATTTTTAAGCCACCAAGCTGAAATGCAATACCGAAGTCCGGCCTTCGTCGAAGATTGCTTGGCCAAAATTTCAATCAATTTGATTGAAAAATGAGGGTGTGACAGCCGGATATGACGTCATCAAAGGTATTTATCGAAAAAAAGAAAAAAAACTTCCGGGGATATCATTCCCAGGAACTCTCATGTAAAATTTCATAAAGATCGGTCCAGTAGTTTGGTCTGAATCGCTCTACACACACACACGCACAGACACACACACACACACACACACACACATACACCATGACCCTAGTCTCGATTCCCCCTCTATCATGGCGATCTTAACAAGTAGTAAAGAACGCTATGCCCTCTATGTTAGAACATTTAGTCAAAACTTGTAAAAAGGACAAGGAAAAGTTGAAAAAGCTCAGTGTGTTTTATTCATCTGGTGATTAAAAAAATAAAGGCGTGTTTGCATGTTTAGGTCTTCCAAGATAGGCATACGCGTCCTGTACATCTAAAAACACATCCTGTAGATAGAAAAACAAGGGCAATTTGTTCATCTGATTCTAAAAAATGAAAACAATGAGAGAAAAAAAGTTGTTTGCTACAATTGGAGGTCTGCTTAACTACGAAGTAAAGAGAGTAACGGCATTTTTACGTCGCCAACAAATGTTTCTTCGAAAAGGTGTAGGGTCCTGCATTGGTGTTTTGGCAAAAAAAAATAAATAAATAAAATCCCTGCGCTTAGAACTGTACCCACGGAATACGTGCGATATAAGCCTCATATTGATTGATATTGATTGATATTTGTAGGGAGTGGTTAGCTTCTCACTGAATTAACTTTTTGAAAAGAAATGGATAATTAAAGGCATATGTACGCGCTCCCGTGTTTACAAAGTGTAGTTTGCCCATAATTGATGTCAAACGCACCATAAGACCATATAATGACGATATGTCACCATGCGCGGACCATAATACATGCATTACAGCTTGTTCTAGCCTCTGAAAAAGTGAGGATGTCAACAAAGCCGCGGTGTTAGCTCCCTTGCATCAACGTTACATGTGTTGCCAAATCTATAAATAGGACGATCCAGATCAAAATGAAAATTAACATATCTCAACATTGAAGGGGTCCTAGACCACAATATTTTGCAGGGAACTTAATTTAGCATGTCTCCAGCTGTTGGTAAAGCAATTAGCGTGTATAGTCATCGAGTACATATGCCTTTAAACTTCTCTTTTCAACAAATGTTCTTTTTCTGATTCTATGACTCAAATTTTCACTTACTTTTATCTTTGTGCCATTTCTATTGTTTTTGTTTTTGGTTCTTTTTTCAAACATTGATAGACCGGTTGCATTTTGATCAGTTTGCATTGGTTAACAATTGTGCAGCTGTTTTCCAAGAATTGTTGGCATGAAAAAAAATGATTAAAAAGTCATCGTTAGAATTCTATGAAAATGAGATTTGTCCTTATATAAAAAGTAGATGAACTGAACTGAACTGAACTGAACTGAACTGAACTTTATTTTACAAGGATTAAAAAAAAAAGAGAGAGAGTCTTACATTTGACTGACTTTTAATTGTTATTCAGTGCATGTTAATGAAAACTGATTCTGGGCCAAAAAACGAACAATCCACTAGTTTAAATTAATAGGTGTTTCTGAGAAAGATGCATTGAACTGTAGTGCTTTAGTTTGTTAGCTGATCACGTGATGACTCAGATAAATTGCATCAG
This sequence comes from Littorina saxatilis, assembly GCF_037325665.1. Lineage (NCBI taxonomy): Eukaryota > Metazoa > Mollusca > Gastropoda > Littorinimorpha > Littorinidae > Littorina > Littorina saxatilis. The sequence continues at coordinate 12,610,852 of NC_090246.1, forward strand.
CAAAACCTGTTTTGTTCATTTTGAAAAAAAGGATGCAATTTCCTCAGAAAATGTCTGGCTAAGCTGATAGTTTCACAAGGATGTTGTTCAAAGGATGTGTTGTTTTTCATTTGTTCGCTCATGTGCATCCTTGTGTGTGTGCGTGTGTGTGTGTGTGTGTGTGTGTGTGTGTGTGTGTGTGTGTGTGTGTGTGTGTGTGTGTGTGTGTGTGTGTGTGTCAGTGTGAACAGTGTGTGGTTGTGTGTGTGTGTGTGTGTGTGTGTGTGTGTGTGTGTGTGTGTGTGTGTGAACAGTGTGTGGTTGTGTGGTTGTGTGTGTGTGTGTGTGTGTGTGTGTGCATGCATGCGTGTGTGTGTGTGTATCTGTCTGTCTGTCTGTGTGTGTGTGTGTGTGTGTGTGTGTGTGTACTGCAGCCAGCTAACAGCAGGGTTATATATATATATATATATATAATCCAAGAACTGCACTGAAAACCAGAATGAATAATTGAAGTTACTGATACACTAATAGCTTTTAACTGCGCATGTATACGCCCTGCCATGCCCACTCAGATTATCCCCCCTCCCACACACACACCCACCCACACACACACACACATCTGTACCCTCTCAACTTGACATATTGTTTCGAGGGAGTCTTTAAATGGGAGTAAATTTACAGAGGTTTTGAACAGAAAATCTGAGAAAACAAGGTCCAGGTCTTAAAACCGAGGGAGTCTTAAAATGGGGGGTCTTAACCGGGGGTTCCACTGTAGTATTTGTGGCAATAAATTACAGCAAGAACCGTAGGAATAGATAAAAATAACCCGTGTGTACACGCAAGCACAAGACCAAGTGCGCACGAAAAAGATCCTGTAATCCATGTCAGAGTTCGGTGGGTTATAGAAACACGAAAATACCCAGCATGCTTCCTCCGAAAACGGCGTATGGCTGCCTAAATGGCGGGGTAAAAAACGGTTATACACGTAAAATTCCACACGTGCAAAAAACACGAGTGTACGTGGGAGTTTCAGCCCACGAACGCAGAAGAAGAAGATAAAAATAATGTAGGGATTGCGCACACAAACAATGCACGCAAGCACGCATGCATTTAGACAGTCAGGCAGGCGGGGGGGGGGGGGGGGGGGGGGGGGGGGGTGGTCATAATGAATGTGGCAGCTCGCAGTAGACAGGCTTGCTTTCTGTGTGCCCAAGATTAGACCACCAGGGAAGAACGCTGTTGAAAATTATTTTAAGCAACAATGTACCCATTCAGCATCCAGTGGTGGAATTAGCATTTATCTCCAATTCCCATGCAGTAAAAATGCATAATTGTTACGTTTCTAATATCTGTGTTTATTTGCAGAAGAACAGACATGTCTCACTCTTAATGTGGACCCCTTGCACCCCCCCCCCCCCCTTTCCTGATAAAATCAGGTCTTAGAAGTCTTAAAATGGGGGGTAATTTTACAAAGGTTTATGGGAACAGAAAGACTGAGAAAGCTGGGTCTTTAGAGGAGGGGGGGGGGGGGGGGGGGCGTGCCGGGATGGTAATCGAGTTCTTATCATACTTCCAAAGCACTTTTCTATGGCACAAGTCCTGTGAACAGTTTCATGAAGTACTGAAATTCCAAGTCTAAAACTGGGGGCAGGGGTTCATTGTTCTTTTTACATTTAGTCAAGTTATGACTAAATGTTTTAACATAGAGGGGGGAATCGAGACCAGGGTCGTGGTGTATGTGTGTGTGTGTGTGTGTGTGTGTGTGTGTGTGTGCGTGCGTGCGTGTAGAGCGATTCAGACCAAACTACTGGACCGATCTTTATGAAATTTGACATGAGAGTTCCTGGGTATGATATCCCCATACGTTTTTTTCATTTTTTTGATAAATGTCTGATGACGTCATATCCGGCTTTTCGTGAAAGTTGAGGCGGCACTGTCACGCCCTCATTTTTTAACCAAATTGGTTGAAATTTTGGTCAAGTAATGTTCGACGAAGCCCGGACTTCGGTATTGCATTTCAGCTTGGTGGCTTAAAATTTAATTAATGACTTTGGTCATTAAAAATCTGAAAATTGTAAAAAAAAATTTTTTTTATAAAACTATCCAAATTTACGTTCATCTTATTCTCCATCATTTGCTGATTCCAAAAACATATAAATATGTTATATTTGGATTAAAAACAAGCTCTGAAAATTAAATATATAAAAATTATTATCAAAATTAAATTTTCGAAATCAATTTAAAAACACTTTCATCTTATTCCTTGTCGGTTCCTGATTCCAAAAACATATAGATATGATATGTTTGGATTAAAACCACGCTCAGAAAGTTAAAACGAAGAGAGGTACAGAAAAGCATGCTATCCTTCCCAGCGCAACTACTACCCCGCCCTTCTTGTCAATTTCACTGCCTTTGCCATGAGGGGTGGACTGACGATGCTACGAGTATACGGTCTTGCTGCGTTGCATTGCGTTCAGTTTCATTCTGTGAGTTCTACAGCTTGACTAAATGTAGTAATTTCGCCTTACGCGACTTGTTTCTTTCTTTATTTGGTGTTTAACGTCGTTTTCAACCACGAAGGTTATATCGCGACGGGTTTCATTGTTGTCTCTTCCACTTCCGCGCAATTTAGAAAGAAACTCTGATTGGCTGCCAAAAGAGGTCATCTGCATCAGCACTCAAATCTGGGAAGTGGGTCGAGGTTATAACGGGGACTTCTAGTCTACATAAAGGACAAACAAATCACAGAGGCAGCCCTGAGTATAAAAAAAGAAAGAAGAAATTATGATTTACTGTCAAATGCACTAAACAAAATACCTAAACCAAAAAATCAAATTGACCTTGTTCGTTGATCGGTTTTGACCCTGTTACCCAAAACAAAACAACATTGTGTTTTGAAGCCTGGGAAAAGTCTAGAAATCTTGTTTGTCCTCCTTTGGCTGGGGAACTGCCAGTAGTTCTTAGAATTGGTAAGAGGATATCGTGTATGAGGTTGAACCATTATTGTCATGGTTGTGATAATAATGACGGTGTCACGAACTGAAACCTCTGCTGAACAATCCTTCTCATTGCGGTCAATGCGCATGCGCTAACATGGGGAGATTAATCAGGTCGTGAACAACCTAACCCTAACCCTAACCCTTACCCTAACCCTTAACCTAATCCTAACCCTAATCCTAACCCTAACCCTAACCCATGGTTCGTTCGGCAGAATGTTAAATCACACATCAGGGAGAAATGGACAGTTGAAATGGCGACTTAGGTAGTCGATTTTTGAATCTTTTGCCATGATTTTTCCGTAGATATTGTTTTGAATCTTTCGTTGTGTCATTTAGCTTTTGTGCACTTTTTTCAGTTGTATGCATTGAATTGAACTAAAACTTGTATTCAAAAATCTTTTGCCGTGATTTAGAAATTGATTCACTTTTACATCATTTGCCCTGATTTAACTTGCAGCTGTATTCAGATCAACTCGGACTTTTGTTTCCCCCCAAATGTCAGAATAAATTTTGTCACTCCGCGCAATGTTATGTTGTTCCTCGTCAGAAGAATTTATGTTCTAAAAGGAAGGAAAACTGGAGGCTATAATTGTTTGACAGGAAAAGGTGTGACATTTTGTGTGGATCCGATTGCTAAAATTGCTTCAAATGAAATTGTATATTATATCATTTTTATACAGGAATAAGGAAAATATTTTGCTTAAGAATGAAAGCGACCACGAGTGAAATTGTGTCTTCATTTCTTTTAATCGTGTAGAAAAACATCTCAATCCAAAAAAGTTCTTTGTATTTGGATTTGACACCAACAATGTCGGTAACTTCCTTTGTCACCAACACAATACATTTAAGATATGCATTTATTGGAATACGCATAGACCTGTCTGCATAATGTATAATTGATTTGTTGTGAAAAATATTACCTAAACACAGAGCATTCAATAAATAAGGTGATCTTAACCCTTTTGGGGGGAATTTTTGATAGTTTAGAACGATACTTGACGAGTTAATTAACATCAAACAAATCTTTTTTTCAAGAAATCGTTTATTTATGTTGCCCCTTGGCTGTCTGTCTCCTTGCTTTCATCTTCTTCAAGGTCAGGTCTACAATGTTGTTTTCTCAACTCTTCCCATGAGTCAGTTATACAGTAGAGACCAGAGCCCCCATTTTAAGACCCCCCAATTTAAAGGGGGGGGGGGGGGTCCACTTCCTTATATTCAGAGTTCATGTACCTTTTGTATAATAACATGTACTCATTCTCCTCCCTTTTTCTGTCTCCAGACAACAGCGATCTGATTGCATGCACCGTGGTAACACGTGAGAGGTAAGAAACGCCTGGATCTTGTGTCCACATTGTGTTCAAACACCAGTTTGCATACAGCTGTAGTGTACAACCTGACCTTGTTCACAACAATGTGGGTCACCCCATTTTGTACTGTCACTTGCTGTTCTTGGAAAATGGAGGACCTAGGTCTTCTTGGAACTTGCTGGGTTGTGGTTTTGTAATTACGTCCTTCCGCCCATCTTCAGTTTCATCTTCCGTTAAGCGCCAAATTGTGCCATACTATAGTGCAATATGATTGGACAATTTGAATTATTAATGATAGATTTTGGATGGAATTGTTGACATTTGTGAGACTTGTGTGTGTATATGAAACAGGGAGGGGGGAGGAGAGAGAGAGAGAGACCGACAGACAGACAGACAGAGTGGATGTGTGTCTGTCTGTGTTTCTTAGTGTGTCTGTTTTGTTCTGTAAGATTATTTATTTGATGTAATTTAGCTAGGGTAGGGGGCAGAGTTTGACTTGGCTTAGGGGAAGGGGAGGGGGAGGGGGAGGGGATTGGGGGGAGAAGGGGAGTAGATCAACTGTTTTGAACATCAAACTAAAGGCTAGTAATTGACAAACAGAAATAATGAAATTGAAAGAGTCCAGGAGAAGCATTTTGATAATTTTGTCCTTCCTGAAATGTTGAATTCCAATGGGGTAAATGGTATAATCAGTCAAAGACTGCCAAAAAACAAACAGCAAACCACCAGCAAATATTTTCAAAGAAATGGGCAAAAATGGTAATTAATCTGATACATTGTGCATGCAGGTGATTGTAATTCTGTTGATTAAGATCATATGCTCAAAACTGATTTTTTGAATGATTTTTTTTATATATATATATATATAGGGTCAGATAGAAAGAAATTGGCCAGGCACTCAAAAGTTGCATGTGTTAGCTTAATATGTTAACCAAGCGTTTGTTAACAAGATTCAACTGTAAATGATGATTAAATATGTCAATTCCTTTTCAGCCGTCGCCAGGAGCGTCGCTTCCTTGTCATTGACCCTGTGCAGCTGATTCTGGTGGAGCCGGATGCCAAGCGCCTGGGTTGGGGAGTGGTTCGCTTCGTCGGATTTTTGCAGGTGCGATAATCGGGGCCCTACCATTCCCTCCCCCTTTTGGGGGGATTGACCCCAAACGCGGTTGTTTAGTGTTTTCCTTATCATTTTCCTCGGGAATTCGATATCTGTTTTATTATATTTTACAGTGGAACCCCACTTTTAAGAGTCGACCAAAAATTAAAAATCATTTTTCAAATGGGTGAGAGTTTTAGAATTGGAGTCAATTTACAGACATGAGGAACAGAAAATTATAGAAAACAGGGTCTTTAAAAAGGGGGAAGTCTTATTAAAAGTCTTAATTAAAAGGGGGTTTCACTGTACGTGGTATTTGCATTTAAATCTTGGGGGGTTTTTTGTTTGTTTTATTTTCGTTCGCAAAAATTGCAAAGAAAGGAAACCTGATTCAAAGCAGACAGTAAAGAAGGGAGGAAATAGCAGGAGTTTGAATTTGTTGTCGAATTGAAATTGAAATTCACACCTTTGTTACTGTCAGGCATCAATTTACAGTCGTGCATGTTTTTTGTGGAACTTTTATTCAGTTTTTAGTTACTTTAAAGGGGCATAGCACAAGCTCATGATTCTTTGCTGTTCATTTTTGAATTTTTAAAGGTCTTCATTTTCATTACTTCGTCGCGATATAACCTTCGTGGTTGAAAACGACGTTAAACACCAAATAAAGAAAGAAAGAAAGAAAGAAATGTTCATTACTTTTTGACTTTATTGTCCCATCACTGGGAATTCAGATTGCATACTCCCAGTAGAAAGCTAGCAGCAACAGAGTAGCGCTACCCAGGTGTGTGCGTGTTTAGGTGCAAACAGCTGACTGCACTTATGGCAGAATGACCGAGGTCTTTTATGTGCCACTGTGGTAACACGAGGGCGGAACATGGATATCGTCGCTGAGTCTGCACATAAAGTCGACCTGTGTCCGTCCCGGCCCGGGTTCGAACCCTTGACCCCAGGATCACAAGTCAAGTGCACTTAAACCTGAGCTACCCCCAATGTTGCATGTCTTTGTATTCACTGTTGTCAGACGTTTCAGAGAAGTTTTGTAAGTTCAATTTCTCTTTTCTTTTCAGGATGTGGAAGTGTCAGGCGACAAAGACGACAGCCGTCTGCTTCACGTGGTGGTGCACAAGCCGTCGTCGACCATGCACGCCCGTTCCATGCCCATCCTGTCGGCTCGCTTCGTGTTTGACGATCACATTCGCTGCATGGCGGCCAAGCAGCGGCTGATCAAGGGACGTCACCGCGCCAGGCAGCAGAAAATGCAGACGATCGAACGATTGTTGGACATTACGCAGGTGGAGGGGGCTCACCCTCGTGGCTCCATTCCAGGTGGGGATGAAGGAAGATTAGTAGGGGGGGGGGGGGGGGGGTGGTGGGTGGGAGTTGGAGGGGGTGGTGATGAGAGGGGGGGGGGGGGTTGCGAAATGGAATAAGGTGAAGGTTTGTGTGTGTGTGTGTGTGTGTGATATATGTGTGTGTGTGGAGAAAGAGGTATGGTGTCATCAGAATCTCGTCCTCAGAGACACCTCAACCCCCCACCCCCCCCCACCCCCCCTCCTCTCCCCTCCAACAACAAAAAGCACACAATTAAAACCTCCTAGCAGCTGTTATAACAGGCAAACAATTTGTGTTGACATGCCCAAGAGTTAAGTGCAGAATACTGTGAGGCGCCAGATGCTGCTATCTTTCTCAACATCGCTCAAAGCCCATAACGTCCTCCACCCTTCCCCCACCACCCTCCCTTGCCGTTCCCAGGTGTCCCGTCCAAAACTAATTGTCTCGCACAGCTCATGGCATGTGCAAAGCTGTCTGTTTCCGGGTGTAATTCACACCTTTTTTTGTATTGCAGAGCCCCCCTCCCCACACACACACACACCAAACCAACTCCCAAGCTACCCCTTCCCGTTTCCAACCTAAATTCACATTTTCTGTTTACCTTGACACTCCTATCTTGAAGATTCCGTAGTCGTTCTGTTCGGATAACAGATCTGGAGTCATATGTATGTACCAAGTGCATGCCCAACCAGTGATGAGCGCAAGTGACGTACACTAAACAACAAAATTAAAGATTCAAAGAAAATGTCATGGACTCATTGCTAACGACGTCTTCCCAGGTGTGTGTGAAGCTAAACATGTCTTATCACCTTTTGATTAGTACTCATAGCCCATTTTTTTGCCTCCCCTTCTTGCTCTCGGCACACACACGCCTTGATTACCTAGGATTTCCCAGAATTCCGTTGCTCGTCATGTCTGTCTAATAGTGCAGGGAGGAAATCAGGTAAAAGCACAATGGTCACAAAATCAATGACATTTATTTGATTATTCATTACTTTGACCACACAGTATATAAGCAAGACAGTATCCAAGACTTATTTAGAGAGTGGCAAGTGCCTACAACCAGAACCATGGTGTATGAACAGAATAGTTCCCAGGCGTCAGTCTCTGGTCATTGATGCATACATTTTTGATCTGATGATCCTCCTGGTCGATGGACCATCCCATAGTGTTAAGACCTCCAAACATGTGAGAAAATCAGGTCTAAACAAGGAGGGGGTCCTGAAACAGGGTTGAATTTACAGACGTTATCAACAGAAACAGGTCTTGAAAGGAAGGGCGTCTTAAATGGGGGGTCTTATGACTCTTAATAGGGGGGTTCCACTGTAATAGGTCATCTGACCTTGAATTTTTTTACAAAGTGGACCGTGCCAGGAGATTTGGACCTGTCCATATTTTCAATCTAGGTACAACTGACCTTTCTGAACGACACTGTACGAATCAAGGTGTTGTTGTGTGTGTGTCCCCAGGTCGCAGTCACCCAGTGCACCCAGCCTCCTCAGCCTCTACCTCCGCCTCCAGCTCTGTCACTTCTTCCCCCGGCACCACCGCTCAGCCCCAAGGCCAGGGTCAAGGTCGCGGGGCTAGGCGGGTGACGGCGGAGCAGAAGCGCCACCTGCAGGCCAAGGCGGCCCAGCGCAGCAAGACACGACAAGGGATGGTGGCTCGATCCAGTCCCAGCCCGGCCAGGGACGGAGTGGAGATAGGCGAAGAGGCCACATCTGCCATGGCCGTGCAGTCCCTCAGTCAGAATGCTAACGGGAGTAACAGCAGCAGCGGTTGCAGACCCGGTGGTGCTGTGCGTGCACAGAAAGGCGGCCCGGCTGGGATCAGGGGCGTGCAGAGCGCCGAGGGTCGGCTGGAAATCCCGCTGGAAGATCTATCAACGCGCGGGAAGCAGCTGAGGAGTCTGTCGTTCGAGCGAGCGCGGCTGTCACGCCTGGCCCGCGAGGTGGGGAGTCTAGGGAACCAAGGTCACCAACAGGCCTCTCAGCACGGTCTGGTGGCCCGGTCCCACTCCCTCTCCCCGCGTCGCACCAGCCAGGAGACCAGCACCCTCATGTCCCGCAAAGACCCCCGCCGTCAGTCCGCCCCCATCTCCATCCCCTCCTCCTCCTCCCCCTCCGCCCACCGGCCCCACCACACCAGCAAGTACGCGCTCACACCCGGAGGACTACCGCAGGAAGGCCGACGACCTCACAGCCGCAGCAACCCCGTCCCGCCTCCCGGGTCTTCTTCCGACGACAGCCCTGAAGGGGGCCGGACAAGAAGTTGGTCTGGGCCCACCCCCAAGTCCTTGCAACCTGCCGCTACTCCGCCGGCGTCACTGTTGGATGGTACGGTGTCCACCCCGCCGGTATTGGTGGCTGCTATGCTGGTGCCGCCGGAGAGAACCACCATTGTCCGGAGGACCAGCCAGGAGGAGGAAGAGGAGGATGAGGAGGAGGATGAGACGGAGGAGGAGAGTAGCAGGTGAGAGCATGGATGAGTTGAGGTGAGAGGAGGAGTTGAGGTGAGAGGAGGAGTTGAGGTGAGAGGAGGAGTTGAGAGTGTTGTTGATGAAACTACAGTACAGTGGAACCTTCTTTTTAAGACCTTTCTTTTTCAGATTGTCTGTTCATAACCTGTGTAAAGTTACCTCCATTTTAAGACTCCCTCCGCATTAACACTTTCGCGACGGGACACTGATAAATCAGTACCAGCGCTGACACGCCCATGGACGGGAAGCGCATTTTTCAGTACCAGCCATAGAGGGTACACGACTCGTGATTGCTTCCCGGTTTTTGAGTCACTTGAGAAAAAGTGACTCTATGTAATCGGTCAGTGTTAGTCTGTCCGGCCGGCCGTCCGTCCGGCCGGCCGTCCGTAGACACCACCTTAACGTTGGACTTTTCTCGGAAACTATCAAAGCGATCGGGCTCATATTTTGTTTAGTCGTGACCTCCAATGACCTCTACACTTTAACGATGGTTTCGTTGACCTTTGACCTTTTTCAAGGTCACAGGTCAGCGTCAAAGGAAAAATTAGACATTTTATATCTTTGACAAAGTTCATCGGATGTGATTGAAACTTTGTAGGATTATTCTTTACATCAAAGTATTTACATCTGTAGCCTTTTACGAACGTTATCAGAAAAACAAGGGAGATAACTAGCCTTTTCTGTTCGGCAACACACAACTTAACGTTGGGCTTTTCTCGGAAACTATAAAAGTGACCGGGCTCAAATTTTATGTGAACGTGACTCATTGTGTTGTGAATAGCAATTTCTTCCTGTCCATCTGATGCCTCATATAATATTCAGAACTGCGAAAGTGACTCGATCGAGCGTTTGCTCTTCTTGTTGAATTAGTACACAAAATTTGGTGGTGATTGGACTTAAAGGCCTACTAAAGTGCAACATTTTTATTGCTTATATGGAAAGAGCTGCATATCAGGATACCAAATATATTAAACAAAACAATTTCTTCCGCTCCGATCACCCGTAGTCGGCCTGAGAAAG
>NC_090246.1:12623563-12658675 GCF_037325665.1 Littorina saxatilis
TGAGTGTCGGCATCATCAGGAAACCTGTGCATGGTATGACCCTTACCATGATTGTTGCTGCACTCAGCGACAGCACAGGCGAAGCCATATCTTCTCCGCTTCGAAGATGGAATCTCTTTTCAAACATACGTACTCGCAGTGGCAGCGCTACTAACACCGTCGGCCATGTTGCTCTTGAAGGCCGTGTTACACTCATGACGTCACTGGCACCGGGGGTGTCTCTCGCAGAATGGACAGGTGCGCGGAATCGGTTTTTATTCAATAAAAAATCAGCCACGCAAAATTTTACAAAATGGTCTTCGGAACATTTACCAGATTGCTATTACACATGTTTTCGGCGAATAAAAATTTTGCACTTTAGTAGGCCTTTAATTCAAGCTTGCTAGACAGATTTCTTTACAGTTACTGATTTTTGGGAAGTTTCTTGGTGGCAAGCTTGGGCAGGCAGGACGTAAACGCCGTGGCAGTGCTAGTCACAATAGTGTTAAGACCCGATTTTCTCAGATTTTTGGAGGTCTTAAAAAGGGGGTTCCAGGGACAGGCAGAGAAGTACAGGCTGGCATGCACACACACAAACTACAGTTTGAAAGTTGTTGTGTTGATTAATGTTCATCCTGAAACCTTTCCTGGAACAAATAGTTTGAAGAGCTTAGGTGGTTATTCTGAGAAAAGCTTCCTGTCCGTACTGTAAAACCATCACAATACGACTTGCATACATTTATCAACCTACAAGAGCGATAAAAGTAGACACAGATGTTTGTCTATTCATTAGATTTGGTGTTTGAAACTTGCTAACACTAACAGGCAGACGCTTCGCACACATTTTAGAACAGCTATGATCTCGATTATGATTCAGCTAGGAGCGTTGATCATCATTATTATTGCCTTCGCCAGTAAAATTTCAGTGAAATTTCAAGATTTGCTATGCATCCTGTCACTTCAAAGTTATACAATGAAACCCCCTTTTTAAGACCCCCATATTAAGACTCCCTCCTTTTTCAGACCCTGTTTTCTCAGACTATCTGTTCATAACTTCTGTGAATTTAGCCCTATTTTAAGACTCCCTCCTATATTAAGACCTAATTTTCTCAGATTTGTTGAGGTCCGACAAGGGGGTTTCCACTTTACTGGCTTTAAAAATCCTGTTACGTTTGTACTGAAGATAAACTAGTAAAATAATATTTCTTTTCCTACATTTCAAGATCCACCTTACCCACACTCAGCACTTAGAGGATACAATCTATTTTCCATCGTTATTTGCACACATTTTCGGGGGCTACTTTTTTCAGGCCAACTAAACAATAGTTCTGTTACTGTTTTTCTCCAGATCTACCCTGCGCGGACAAGGCCAACTAAACAATAGTTCTGTCACTGTTTTTCTCCAGATCTACCCTGCGCGGACAAGGCCAACTAAACAATATTTCTGTTACTGTTTTTCTCCAGATCTACCCTGCGCGGACAAGGCCAACTAAACAATAGTTCTGTGACTGTTTTTCTCCAGATCTACCCTGCGCGGACAAGGCCAACTAAACAATAGTTCTGTGACTGTTTTTCTCCAGATCTACCATGCGCGGACAAGGCCAACTAAACAATAGTTCTGTGACTGTTTTTCTCCAGATCTACCCTGCGCGGACAAGGCCAACTAAACAATAGTTCTGTTACTGTTTTTCTCCAGATCTACCATGCGCGGACAAGCAGACGACAAGTCAACTGACTCCGCCCTTTCTTCTGACGAGGCGGGGCCTTGCAGTAGCTCAGACGTGACCCCCTCCAGTGAGACCAGCCTCTCCGACATGAGCCCTGCTCCGGAGCCCCGCGCTCCTCCCGTCTCCGCGACCAAGGAGAGTCGCTCAGCCAGCAAACAACTGACGGCACTGGCCCAGTTGGTGCAGGAGCACTATCCCTATGATGCAGCGGAGGAGGCGGCTCATGCTGATGCTAACCATTGAGGTGGAGATGTGATTAGGGAAGGGGGTATACATGTGGGGGAGGGGTCATGGGGGGAGGGTGGAGGTGCATGTCAACAGAGAGTGGCTCGGCCAGCAAACAACGGACGGCACTGGCCTAGTTGGTGCAAGAGCGTTATCCCTATGAGTATGGTGCCGCAGAGGAGGCGGGTCATGCTGAGCTAACCATTGAGGTGGAGGAGTTAATTTTGGGGGATTTTTGTTCAGCCATGCACATCATTGTGGGGCTTTTAATCAGTAAACATGCATCCTTCGGTACATACAATTGTCCATTCTGATGATGCTTGCTCATTGACTGTTGGTTGGTTGGTTTTTGGGTTTTAATGTCCCTTCAGCAGATGCTACCTGCTATTCGAGACCGATGCAGTTATTTTCTTTTTCCCTTCATGTGGCAAGTTCTACGTTTCAGACTATTTACATTCAGATCTATCACTGTAAAAGAAGGTTCTAAAAATTAATCACTTTCACTTCTGGTACTTTAAATCTTGTAAAATATCTTGATCTCTTTTAAAAAGTTAAAAATCTTGTCCGGGGGAACATCCCGGAATAAAACCTTCAGCGTTTCCGCATTGTAGTGTTTGTCTCGAAATTCTTGAACGTCTACACATTTGGTGAGGACATGACTGTTGGTAAAAATATTATTAGTGGAGGAGTGATTAGGGAAGGGGGTATGAATATGGGGGAGGGGTCAGGAGGGGAGGGTGCATGTCGAGGGAGAGTCGCTGGTATATATATCTGTTTCAAGGGTTTACAGGGGTGAAGGTATAATTTGAATAGGGAGGACATGCTTAAGGTTAGCTCATTTGTAACACGGGGGAGAGAGTTGATGCTGTGGAAAGTTATGCTGACCATTTTCACAAACGATGAGTTCATTTGTAACGCGGGGGGGGGGGGGGGGGGGGGGGGGGGGGGAGGGGGGGGGCGGGGGGGGGGGGGGTGGAGGGGGAGGGGGGTTGCATAGTGAATTGTTTTGTTTTTTTTATTTTTATTTGTTTGCCATCATAAGAACAGCAGACTGTTAGTTTGCAAGCAGCAATGCTGAAAGTGTAATCCTGAATCAGGTTTGGAAAGTAAGTAGGTTGTTTGGGGGGGTGGGGGGGGGGGGGGGGGCGGAAGGGCAGGAGTGAAGAGGATATAAATTACAAAAAGGAAAGAAGAGTCTTTGATGCAGTCAAGACCGAAGGTGCTCGTGATTAAATGGAGAAGATTTAAGCCTCACATAATTGGATGATCCTTTTCAGCCATTGTAGCAGCAACCGCAGCCTTTCATTTTCTAAGAAAAAGAAGCGCTCAACCGCAACTCCTGTTTTGGGAAGGGGGAACCCCTGGGGGGGATAAACTGTAGTTTGTAAAAGCATTGTTACTGACATAAAAGTTAATACTTGTTCTTCTGCGTTGGTGGTGTAAACTTGCATGTATACCCATGTTTTATGTGTATGGTATTTTTTTCCCGCCAATTAGTCTCATTGTTGATACTAGAAGAGACTCACACTGTTCTCAGTCGGCCAGAAAAGGGAGAGTCAGGATGTACAGAAAGGTATTATGTCGCACAGTGATGGGGGGTTGTTCGAGATACATACAATGGTTTGATTCTTTTAATCCCTGAAAAGGGGTTGGGGGTTGAGAGGAAGAAAAATCAGTCTGCAATCTATGATGATGTTAAGAAGATGGAGTTGTTTATACAGTGGGTTGATTCTTTTGATCCATGAAAAGGGGGAAAGGGGAAAGGGGGGGGGGGGGGGGGGACAGAGACTGAGAAAAACTCTCAGTCTATGGTGATGTTTAAAAAAAATGGAGTTACATGGGGTTTAAACAATGGTTTCATTATTTTCATCCACAGGTGGGGGGGGGGGGGGGGGGAGGTGAGGACAGGGGGTATCTTTGAGAGACTAAATGGGACAGTGTAGAGTGATAATCATCCAAGAAAAACTCATTCTGCAATATATCATGATGAGCGGGGTATGTCGATTTTCACTTGGCCATAGGGGGGGTGGGGGGGGGGGGGGAGTTGTTGTCACTGGAGCCTGAAAAAAAATCCTTCTACCGTTTATCAGGGGATTGTTGCTTTGCCGGGCTTGGGGGGTGGGGGGGGGGGCAGGGGGGGGGGGGGGCAGGGGGGGGTGGGAGGGGGGGTGTAGGGGGGTCATGGAGACATAATGAAAAACTCATTCAGTGATCAATCTGGATGTCAAGACTGTGGTGTAAGGCTATTGTTGCCACGCTGGGAGAGTCTAAAAATACCAGGAAAAAAGCTTAAAGGATGTACATCCCCTTTCTCCAGTTACAGTAAGAAAATGAAGACACCGGATGTGCAATTAAAAAGGTATTAATTGTCGCTCAGTGGTAGGGGGTTGTTCGAAGAGGGACACAGGGGGGTCAGTAATGAGTAGTTGCTAATCTTGATGGGTGAGGAGACAAGAAAAAGGTGGGGGGTAATTGTTTCCTTGAATGTACCTCCACCCCATTCTCAAAGTAATGGCAAGGGAAGGTGGTACCTTGTGACCTTGACAGCGTAGGAGATTCAAACAGAAAGAAAAGAAAACAACAAAACCAAACAAATGATGGGGTACAGGTGTAAAGCGCTTCCTTGAACTTGCCAAAGTATAGGGGTAAGTGTCCTTTTTAACAAAGAAGGATGAAGCGAACATCGCCTATTCGGGTTTTGCTGTTGACAAAAACTGAAAAAGTGTTTAGAGGACTGGTACTGACTCAAATGAATGAAATGGTACTGTTGGATAGCAGATATAGGGGTCAGGAGGAAGGGGAGGCGGGATGGATGGCAGATGTCTTGGAGGGGAGGGGGGGGGGGGGGGGGGGGGTTGAGAGCTGTTTTGCATGCAAGAGAAGGGTAGGGTTACCCAATACACATTTGTGTGTTAAACTTTCCTTGTTATCTTCTTTTTTTCTTTTAAAAGTAAATTGAGAGCAGAGTGAGTGTGGTGGGTCTTATTCTCCACAATATTTTTTCTTTTATTTGTCCTTTTAATTACCTACCCTGATCGTTTAAAATTGTTGCCATGATTAGTTTTAGTTTTATCTTTTCTGTACTTGGACCTGTAAATATCCTTATCTCATGACTTTTCTTTATCGTGGTTATAAACAATGCTTGTCCCTTGCATGTTCGGTAGCTAAGTCACGAATGCAGGAATCTTTGTTAGCGCTGTGCAAACACTCTGTTTGCTGGCTTTTAACTTTATGTAAGGGATGGGTGTGTCTGTTTTCTTTGGATTGCTTGCTTTCATTTTATCTTGTCAGTGTTGAAGATAGGATTAAAGATAGAGGAAAAGCTGCAAATGGATTTGCAGAATGTATTTTTGTGTGAAAATGTTCTCTTTTGGGGGGAAGGTTCTCTCTTTGAGATTTTTTTAGATTTTTCTGGTGTGGGGGTAGACTGGGGAAGAGGTGGGGGTCTTGTACATAGTGCGTATTTATGACCAGTGTGTTGATGAAAGTGAAAAAATGTGGGGGGGGGGGGGTGTCTTTCGGAAGTAGGGGGTGGAGTTGAAAAAGGTGATTGTTCCTGTATATAGTATGTATTTATGACTTGTGTTGATGAAACTGAAAGTGATCATTTTGGTGGAAACATTGGGGGTGGGGGTGGTCTTTTAAAGGTATGGTGGTGAGGAAAAGAGTTAAAGGTAGTTGATCTTGTACATATTTCATATTTAGGACGTGTCTGTTGATGAAAGTGATCATTTTTGTGCACATTGGTGGGTTATTTTCCTGCATAATAAAGCTTATCGAAAGCATTCCACTGATTCGGTTTCAGGTAAAACAAATAAAAATGTGAGCAGCTCATATTTTATGTTGAATGTGACTGATATTATGTTCTTGGGCTTTCTAGAGTTGAGTTTTGGTGCTTTGTTTTTGTGTGTATTCACATGCAATTGCTTTTAGTAAGTGGCGTTGGAAAGGGTTATAATTTTAACATGACTTCAGTCGTTCCTGCGTGAACTTCAGTGCTGGTAAAAAGCATGCCTTAGATGCATCCTGAACTCAGGTCAAAATGAGTTTGGCTCATTCTCTCCCTGACAGGATGCCTTGAGTTTCCTTTTCTGGCAAGGAAACCGATTTTTTTTTACATATTTAGAGCTTTTTGTAATGTATTATTGATATAAGCAGATTTGCGATCGTCGATAATGATTTTTCATGGTGTTTTGTAATTTTTAAATTACAAAGGAATTGATATGTAAGACAGTTTCAAGCGAGCTATTTTTCGCGGCTGTATTTACTGTGCAAACAACTCTAAATATGGCAAAAGTGTCACGTGATAATCAACCGTTTGGTTTCGGCGTTCACTGGAGCAGACGATTTTTTCTGTAACCAGTTGACAGTGATGAAACCATATATTACGCTCTCCTTCCGGCAGCAGTCCCAAAATTTCGACTTGTTTTGACCTTAGAACGATGTCTTTATCATAACTATGAAGAACAGAACGGAGATCACTGTCGAAGTCGGCCAATCTGCAATCATTTTCGTCTCGCGAACACTGATCTCAAATTTAGTATCAGTGCTCGCGAAAACCATATGGAAGATAACTCTGTATTTTTTTTTTAATAGATTCGCGTAGGACTGTAGCGTCCGGTCAGGGAGAGAATGAGCCGAACTCATTTTGACCTGAGTTCAGGATGGCCTCAGATGGTGAACATTGTGCAAAGCATGTTTGTCTTTCATTTGATGTTTGGTTAAAATATTCAAAATATGAATTAGTAAAGTTGTTAAAAAACAAAGGAATACTGTACTCACCAATACAAGAACGAGACAAGACGGTACGAATTTTCGCTTATGGAAGCTTCATCAGGAAAAACAAGAACACAAAAGACAACAAAAAGCAGACGCAAATGTTCTTGTTTTTCCTGATGAAAATTCGTACCGTCTTGTCTCGTTCTTGTATTGGTGAGTACAGTATTCCTTTGTTTTTTAACTTTGTTCATCTTACCACAGTCACTTTGTTGTTTAGATTTAGTAAAGTTGTGTCATGTTGTACATGTTTTACGTCTAATAAAACAAAATCTTCTCATTCTTACAGTTTGCATTCATGGAGAATTCATGGGGCCTTTGTGTATGACTTGTCTCAGTTTTTAAAGTAAGAAATCGATCAGTCTTGTTTGTTTTAGCATGCAGTAGATGATCATTTGTTGCAAAGGGATAATGTGTAGCACAATGGTGTATCAAATACATGATTTGAGGTTGGGAATCATAATTAAAATAATCAGTCTGTCCTTCAAGAACGAAAAGGGACCGAAAACTTGAAATGTCCTCATTGACTCTGCATGTACATTTGCCTATAACTTATTTATTAAAGAAAACGTGTTTTGTCTGTCTTTGTTGACTTGTTTCAGTTCACTGTGAAACTTGGAGTAGATATTTCAAATCCTTTGCTGCCAATACTCAACAGTGTTAAACAAAAGCACTTCACATTACGCAACGTCGCATATATATATATATATATGTTAAAGTTAAAACAGTATACAGTAATTATTCTTCAACATCTTCTGTTTGGGATATTGTTTATTGTAGATCAGTACAGTTTCTGTAATTTTATGATATAGAAGCATTGTAACACAGACTCAGTTTTCAGTGTTATAAAAAAAAATGTACATAATGCCCCATATGTGATAATTGTAAAACAAACTGGTGTGTAGCTATAATGTTATAGCTGCTGTCAACCTGTAAAGTAATTGCAACCGTTTCTTTTGGGATGAAGCAGTAAAACAAATGCATATTTTCTGTGCATGGCTCAGTGAATTTTAAATTGTAGTGTTTTTAGAGTATTGAGGAATTGTTTCAGGACTTGTTCCTTCTGAGAGATGTAAAAAAAATAATGGTTAGCAGGGAGTCATTGTAATTTTTAAAAAGGGATGGGGAAGGAAGCAACAGTTTAGTTGCTTTTAGTCTGTGTTCTTTCCCTCCTGTCACCAGTTATTGTTAAAACTCCACTCACACAATAACTCCATATGATATTAGCATGGGTGGGATTCTTTCGGAATATGCCGGAAATCCGGATTCAATGATGGCCTTTTTTTTCTCTCTCTCTTTGTTGTTGTTGTTGTTTTGTTTGTGTTTTGGTTTAGGATTCATCACATTTTTCAGTCCCACCCATGTATTAGATATCATTGTAAAAAAACGGGGCGGGGATGTAGCTCAGTCAGTAGCGCGCTGGATTTGTATCCAGTTGGCCGCTGTCAGCGTGAGTTCGTCCCCACGTTCGGCGAGAGATTTATTTCTCAGAGTCAACTTTGTGTGCAGACTCTCCTCGGTGTCCGAACACCCCCCCCCCCCCCCCCCCCCCAGTGTACACGCAAGCACAAGACTAAGTGCGCACGAAAAAGATCCTGTAATCCATGTCAGAGTTCGGTGGGTTATAGAAACACGAAAATACCCAGCATGCTTCCTCCGAAAGCGGCGTATGGCTGCCTAAATGGCGGGGTAAAAACGGTCATACACGTAAAAGCCGTGGGAGTTTCAGCCCATGAACGAACAAACAAACAAACAATTGTAAAAAAACTATTAATGTTTGTATTTGAATGTAACGTGGCAGATTAGATGTTCTAATTGAAAGGTTTGGTCAGTGAGTATCTGAAAACCTGCCATATGTTATTTTAAACTCTGTAGAAACCACATCGTTGCTATGCCCACAATTACTTTCAGCAAGTGATGAGGCCACGCAGTGTCC
This sequence comes from Littorina saxatilis, assembly GCF_037325665.1. Classification (NCBI taxonomy): domain Eukaryota; kingdom Metazoa; phylum Mollusca; class Gastropoda; order Littorinimorpha; family Littorinidae; genus Littorina; species Littorina saxatilis. The sequence goes on from NC_090246.1 coordinate 12,632,207, forward strand.
AGTGATTGATTCAAGCTGTTTTTTGGTTTTTTTCTGTTTTGTGTGTGCAGTTGATTCTGTACACGTCACAGAGATATTTTAAATGTTCAAAGTCAGGACCCTGATCACATGAAGTTTTGTCAGCAAAACTCTCTTACTTGAAGAGCTGTGAAGACTTAAACTAAACTTAAACTAAGGTAAAGATCTCGATAGTGTGTCTATTGTGAAGACAACTTTTTTGGGTTATAGCCTGAATCATCGCCTGAGACTGGACTAAGTCCTGCTGAAAAAACTACGTCTGTTCTGAAAATGTTGTGTGTAAATGAAAATGTACATAAGTTATGTTGATTACCGTACTTTCCGGGTGACAAGGCGCTTCGTTATCTAAGACGCACCCCCTTCTTTTTAAAAAAAAATTGTAATCCAGTCACCCATTGGACGCAGGGGGCCGATAGGGCGCACCAAAATGACCCAGCTTTTGCCATGAGAGGTGGTTCCCCTGTCATATCTGAGAGAGGAAACACTTCCTGCATCGGGGTCAGTGACCGGTCAGTGACCGACTTTAACTGAGTGAAAATATGTGTGCTCTGTGTGTGCGGCCAGATCAAAGGCATTGTGATAGCTGGGTGGCCTTGTTAACAGACACGACCTTCTTCCCAGGGGTCAATGACCCAGTTTTTGCCATGAGAGGTGGTTTCCCTGTCATATCTGAGAGAGGAAACACTTCCTGCATCGGGGTCAGTGACCGAGTTTAACAGAGTGGAAATCTGTGTGTGCGGCCAGATCAAAGGCAGGGCAGTACCTAGTAGCTGAAACATGCATTATCACAAGTTGTTTGACTGGTACTCAAGCGGTCTCTTTGATTTTTTTCGTATTTCATACACGGATTAGGCGCTTCGTTATACAAGACGCAGGGGTCGAACTCGAGGAAAAAAGTCGCGCCTTATGACCCGGAAAGTACGGTATTATGATTGACAGCACTTTCTTGTGATGTGAACAAAATGTGTGTGTCATTTTTGGGTAGTCAAATTAACTCTGCTAGTTGAAAGAACTCTCAGTTGAAAGTTGAAGCCACCCAGTTTATCTGTAGGCATTTTAATCATATAGTTTTTTTCTTCTATGTGTTTTTTCTTTTGTTGTGACTTGTTTTGATGTTGTTTTTTGGTTTGGATTCTATAAATCCCCACCTTAGATTTATGCAGTGCAGCGCAGTGCACAAGATGTTTCTGTGTGTGAAGGCCAGAAGTTGTTGTTTACTTTGATTTTTGTGTAATTTGATAGTGTATAGATTATCTTCTGCAGTTCTAGTCATAAGCAGTAGTAACATGAATGTAGTAGATGAGAAAAAAATGACCTGAAAAAGAAGAAAGGGGGTTATAGTTCTTTAGAGGTAAAAATGCATACCCAGATAAATGTTTATTTGGCAGCTAGCGGTCTTTTTATGGAATTGAGAGTGTGTGTGTTTAGGAGGGAGGGGGGGGGGGGGGTAGAGTGGGAGGGTTAGAGGTCAAATTGGTAGCATGAACAGAACTATATGCAGAAAAAAAATCATGTCTATGTAGTTGTGAAGGTTAGTTTTTGTTTAGCCTCATTGGAATTTTTGCCAGTGGCTGAAAGAAATTGCCTTTTTCCTTTGTGTTTTATTATTTTAATGTACATCAGTTCTTTTACTCAACGCATAGATTGGATCGAGGCTCTTTTGTGGCATTGCACCTAAGTGTGAGCTTTTTTGGAAGTGGACTGCAGGTTTTAAATGGAACACTTTTGTTTATTTTGCACAAGAGATAAAGTGTTCCTTGCAACTTGATGTTTGCACTGTGGATTGTGTGCGTCTGTGTCAATTTTGTTTAATTTGAATATAGGGGAGGGGGGGGGGGGGGCAGGACAGTACACATCTCAGTTTTATCCTATAGCGATCGATACATTGACAATAGATTATGTTAGAAATGATTGTCATACATGTATTACTCATGATGTAGTGACCACAACAATAAAGATGTGTACATAATATGTGCTGTCCGTTTTGGAGTGTAGAGGGTGGTTGTGTCTGTGCACACAGACAGACAGACAGACACACACACACACGCTCGCACGTATGCGCATGTAGCACGTTCATGTGCGCACACATTTTGTTGCCCTGTCTCTTCCTCTCTCTCTCACATACACACAGACCGAGCACACTCTTTCTGTGTCTGTCTCTCTCTCTCACATCCACACACAAGCAAACACACACACACACAAACACATCTTTCTCTTCCTCTCTTAAACACATGCACGCATACACTTACACAGAGCACACTCTCTGTCTGTCTGTCTCTTGAAACACACACAAGCAAAAACACACACAAACACAAATACACACACACATTTACACATACAGTACATTATCTCTCACACACACAAACACACACACACACGCACGTGCACGCTGTATACACTGATGGTACTGTACCAGCGCAGTTATTATTTGACACTCCTTGCAGTCGCTTGTCTAGCCTGCAGTCTTACGCTCAATAAGGTATGTTGGGTTTAATTTCATTTTCAAAAGATGCAATCAATATGTTCAAGGGTTTAAACTTGGTTGAACTTGATCTTTACTCTGTTCGAGAAAGAAAAATCGAAGCAGTTGCTTCAGACACACACACACACACACGCACGCATGACTGAAGCACGCACGCTCGCACGCGTGCCTTCTTCTTGACACTAAGCGCATAATGTTCGTTTGTTTGATGGGAATTTCCTAGCGTCTTCCACGTGTCTTCATAACACGTAATCTGCTGTAGGTGAGACGCGGAAGGTGGAAGAGGGTCTCCAAACAAGAGAAGAAACTGTGTTTGTGCTGACGTTATTCTGAGAATGAGAAAAATCAAGGTCACTTGTGTTCTTCTTATTTTTTCTATCACATAACGTTGATCTTTATTTGTGTAAACAAACGGTGTGTTTATTTTTTTATTAAAATTGCATAAATCACATGGTTGTATAACTTTTTTTTCTCGTGAAAATGGGATGACACTTTATCTTGCAAAGGGGTGTATACCTAGCAAACGCCCACCCCCTGCTTTTACCCGAAATATGTGCGGAGGAGGGTGGGCGTATGCTAGGGATTTTACGGTATATGTATTTAAGATTAGAATAGTCCCTCTCTGGGCGAGGGCTGGTTGAAAAGAAGCTCGTTTATATTGCTTATGCCACAACCCTCGTAAAATAAAATTTGATTTGATTTGATTTGATCTCTCTCTCTCTCTCTCTCTCTCTCTCTCTCTCTCTCTCTCTCTCTCTCTCTCTCTCTCTCTCTCTCTCTCTCTCTCTCTCTCGCCCGCGCGCGCACACATTTCAGACGGCTTTCTCGCTTGGAAGTCGTAATTATTATTTTTTTAAACACTCAAAATGTTAAGGTCTTGAAAGGTGCGTTGACCTTCAATCTTAACACTTTCTGAAAAAAAGCTTGAATCATGATTCATTTTATTTTTTGCACACACACACACACACACACACATACACACATAGACACAGACACACACACACACACACACACACACACACATACACATACACACACAGATCTCTCTCTCACCACACACACACACACACACATTCATACACATACATGTATACACACACAGCACACACACACACTCAGGCTCACACACACACACACACACACACACACACACACACACCCACACACTTGCCAAGTCTTCCAACCAGTCATTTCAGTTTTCTCTTTCATTTGTTTGTTTAACAGGCACTTAAAATAACTCGGTAAAAATGCTTTAAAAACCCGGAATTGCTCTCAAGTTGACCTTTGGCGCGATTTGTTCAAGTAGTTAATTGAGTTCACTCGAACTACGCACTCACGTGAGAAGAACGCGCGGATTTTAGAAATCTCTCTCGGTCGAAGTTGACCCGAAGTTCAATAAAGCATTATGAGTTGCTCTCCGCGAATTTCATGTTAAAAAAGTCTTTTAATGTGTAAACGCCTAGTTTAATGTGAAACAGTCTTTAAAAAGGTTTAATGTCAATGTTAACATTTTTTAGAGTGAAATAAGGTCCCAGGTCATGATTCACTCTGGTTTGTTCACACATGCACGCATACACATGCACGCATACACAAACACACTCACACATGCACGGCACATACAAATGCACACATACACAAGCACACATACACAAACACACATACACAAGCACACATACACAGGCACACATACACATGCACACATATACAAGCACACATACACATGCACGCATACACATGCTCAAACGCACACATGCACGCATACATAAGCACCCATACACATGCACACATACACAAGCACTCATACACAAGCACACATACACAAGCACCCATACACAAGCACACATACACATGCACACATACACACGCACACATGCACGCATACATAAGCATCCATACACATTTGTTTTGTTTGTTTGTTTGCGTAACGCCCAGCCGACCACGAAGGGCCATATCAGGGCGGTGCTGCTTTGACATATAACGTGCGCCACACACAAGACAGAAGTAGCGGCACAGGGCTTCATGTCTCACCCAGTCACATTATTCAGTCTGACACCGGACCAACCAGTCCTAGCACTAACCCCATAATGCCAGACGCCAGGCGGAGCAGCCACTAGATTGCCAATTTTAAAGTCTTAGGTATGACCCGGCCGGGGTTCGAACCCACGACCTCCCGATCACGGGGCGGACGCCTTACCACTAGGCCAACCGTGCCGGTATTATGGCATACACATGCACGCATACATAAGCATCCATACACATGCACACATACACACGCACACATACACAAGCACGCATACACAAGCACACATACACAAGTACACATACACATACACACATACACAAGCACACATACACATGCACGCATACCATGCACACATACACATACACACGCACACATGCACACAGTACACATACACAAGCACACATACACAGGCACACATACACAAGCTGAGCACACATACACAAGCACACATACACAAGCACACATACACAAGCACACATACACATGCACACATACATATCACACGTAGGCTACAACTCAAGATCCAAAGTTTTAGCAACCTTTAAAAATTAAAAAAAACAAAAAAACCAGTACATTTATCGACTTTGTTTAATCAGTTTTAACAATAGAATGTAGTAGTATGTGTGTATTATAGTACATGTATTATATATGTAGGGATAGAGTCCCGCGTGACGTCATCGTGCCTTTTTAGGAAAGCTATCAATTCTGCCGGGCTCTACATTATTTTGAGGACGATGACGTCAAGAATGATCATGCAGCTAGCAGGAATCGTTTTGTCCTACAATTACGACGAGTGAGCAGACCGATATTTAAATCAAGCGGGCCGTTATCAATTACACAGTTGGACACAAACAAGTCGTACTCTCTATGGCTGTCAGAGAAGAATAGAACCGATTTTCGAGGAAAAAGCTCGAACGGCCACAGTGTAGTCTTCTGCACTGACTGAAGTTCAATAATTGAATCCAGGGGAGATAACGCACACTACTGACAATAGCAGCGATGCGGGAGACACATTGCTCATTAAAGACGAGTGGATGTTGTTCAGTGCATGCCAAAAACTGATTAGTTGCGCCTTGCCGTTTGCGTTCTGTGTCCCTTTATGTTCAAACTTGTTTTCTTAAACCCGAATGTCCTCATTTGAAGTTGATTTAAACTCTTTGTTGTAAGATCCTGTCCACAAACAAAGTTGGATAAGTAGGCCTAACATAGACAGTGCTTGGTTACTTTAAACATAAACGATATCTATGTATCAATTCAATATAATTATTGTGGTGGATTTTTAAATATTGCGTTTCAATTTTTATACCAGAATTGCTGAACTTTTTGGCACGAGTTTGATTTATTAATTTGTTTTGCTCTTGACCCTGAGTCAATGCTCTCAATTTCATTTTCCAAAGTTCAATATGAACCGTGAATCATAAATAGTGTTGAACATCAATTGTCACAGTTTCCAGGAAAAAATAGGTCAAATCATGAATCATTTTTGATTCGTACACGCACGCAGGGTCGCAGGCATGAAAACACGCACGCACGCACGTACTAACAAAGTCACACGCACACGCAAGCACACACACACACACACACACACACACACGCACAGGCACACGCACTCACGCACACACACACATATACACACACACTCACACACACACACACGCACGCACAGGCACACACACACACACACACACACACACACACACACACATATATATACACTGACGCACACTCACAAACACACACACACACAAACACACAGACACACGCACACACTTACACACAAACAAACACACAGCCACAGACACACACACACACACACACACAACCACACACGCACACAACCACAACCACATGCAACCACATTCTCAGTTCGAAATGCATACATATACAGAAAGACAGACAGACGGACGTTGATACACAAACACACTTTCACTCACACACTGACACAACCACACACACTCACACATACACACACACACACGCACAAACACACACACACACACACACACGCCGCCCTTACCCCTATTCTCCCACCCACCCCTCACCACCACTGGCCACACACATACTCACACACCACTTAAAAATAATATATTTTCGAAAGCATGGTCAAACAACGAAGTACATTCTATTCCTTTCACCTTACCTTATTGACGAGTCCTTGGAACCGATGTTATGTAGGCTTCCAAGAAGTAACAACCCCCAAAGGTCACCAGGATAGACATTGACAGAGGCGGGCGGTTTTCCGGGGAGGGTGAGGTGAGGGGGGGGGGGGAGGGTTTGAGGGATTGAACGTGAGACAGGTATCGTGGCACAAGACTTGAACAGCAACCCTCATTCCCATCAGACAAGTGACGAGAAGATTGGATCTTTTTCTGGTATTATATATCAATTACTGACAAGTGGGAGAGGGAGAGGGGGTCGGGCGGGGGTGGGAGAAAAGGGGGCAAATCAGGGTAGATTTTGCTCATTATTCAGTTTTGGCACGCAAGCAAGGTTACATAAATTGGTTTGGGTTTTTTTGTTCTCCAGTGAAAACGTCTTTGTGGTTTCAGGGGGCACGCAACCAATGATCGGGAACTGAGAGGAAGTGGGATACAAGAGGCTGATAAGGAGGAGAGAGGGCGGGGAGTCGGTAGGTGTTGGGGGGTGGGCGGGTCGTTGCGATTCCTAAACGCCTCACTGAACGACTGACGTCACAGCCGCTTCGGCCTTTTCCGGAGGAACACCGCGTGCCACTTCGATCGCGTTGCACTTGCAGTCATTCGGCGATGCCACCTTGATTATCAGTTAATAAAGTTATTATTCTGGCAATATGAAAGAAATTTTTCTTTTGCTACACTTACACATAGTTTTATGAAGATCAATTTCAGACTCAGCAAAAGAATGGTTGTATCATGAGCGACGGTTTTGTTTCTGGTAACTATATTGATTTCTTCAAGTTGCACTAATGTTTACGCTTTGCGCTGCAGTTCAATATGTGTGCTTGTTATTGGCAAATACGGTGAGCCCACGCCGTTTAGTTTGCAGACCGTGCACATGTGAGCTTTGTGTAATCGCGTTTTCATCATAACATACCACCGTGCTAAACCGCTTTGGGGGAAATGGTTTTAAAAAAAAATAATAAAAAAAAAACGGAATGCATCATGGTTGAACAGATTGAAGGGTGGAGTTAAGGACACAAAATAGATGACCACAATAAAGCAAACAAGAAAAAAAACTGTAACCAGGAAGGGAGTCGAACCCGAGTCAGCTGACCTTCAAGCTGGAGCACAAACCACTAGGTATGGGGGTACATTAGCACACAAAAGGCTGCCCTTTATCGAATCAGACGAGTGACTAGACGACTAGCTGGCTCTTGTTCTTTGTGTTGCTAGTACACGGAAAGTTCAACATTAATTGGCATTTTGAACACACAAAAATGAGGTCGCCACAGTGCCGTCTCAACTTTTGATGTCAACAAATGCATTTATCGTGAACATGAAAAAAAGATCTGGGGATACCAGTCTTTTTCACAACTTTTCAATAGTTCCGGGTAGGGAAGGGGGGGGGGGGGTGGTCGGGATATTGTGTACTTAGGGTTCGGGAAAGAAGAAGGGTGGTTGGTGGGGGGGGGGGGGGGGAGGGGAGGGGAGGGGGATGCTCATGGATGTTGTACACTTGCAAGTTACACATTGCAGAAACATATTTTCAACAATAAATGTTGACCTTGACCATTTTGTTCAGATGCACAAATGATGAATGTAAATACAAAACAATATGTGCGTGGGGGATGGGGGGGGGGGGGGGGGAGAGGGTGTGTGTATTGAATTTCGCAATGAGAAATTAAGGGATGTTCTCCTTCTTCCGTGGTATTGAAAAACAAGATAGTTTCCTAAAGGCTGAGTCTACCCCTTGTAAAAGTGATCAGACTTTTTGTTAAGTGATTTTCTCTGTAGGTTCAAGGCGTTCAGAGGCCCAAAAAGGCACGTTTTGCAGACATTTTTGAGGGGGTCCTCCAATTGAATGGCCTTTCCAATGGTTGTCACAAGTGTTTGGTTTGTGCATATTCTGATTTTTTTTGCAGATTTTAAAATACGGGGCTATGGTTTTTGTCAGGTCGATTTTAGGGTTGACCTTGTTTGACAGGCTGTCACGGGATGCCTATATACAAAGTACCATCAATCGGACAAATGATATGTACAGCTGACATAATTACCTGTTGGGGCATATATTGTTCAACTAAAATAAATTGCGTTGTAATGCTTTTCTTAGCGTGCGAAAATTGTTGCAATAATTATTTGGCCAAGTTTAATAATAATAAAGGTATTTTATTTATATGGCGCGAATCCCCACAATAGGTCTTAGCGCCTCACACACAAATCAACGAATCAGTAAACAATTACAAAGTCATGTAAGCCTACATGATGAACACTTGATAAAAAAAAAATCAACCAATCCTGTTTTTATTCTTGTCTAGCTTGTGGCAAAATCGTTTTATATACATATTTGCTGTCTTGCAGAGCGAGAGGCAAGCCGCAAGCAATTCTTGCCTCCACGAAACGGGGGTCAGGCCAGGCCAGGACACATGGACTTACGTACTTCACAGCAGGGCGAGAATCAGGCCGGACTGTCTGACTTAATTCTGAGAGTGCATAGTGTACCTTTCATTTTGCACCAGTGACACTCTTTCGATATTACCGCGTTGTTTAGTTTGCAAGCATTCTTATCTTTAAAGGCACACGTCCACCAAATACCCGTGTGACTTGGAATAAAGTGTAAAAAAATTCCATCTCACACGGCATTAAGTCTCAGGGCTTGGAAACATGAATACACGCATGCAGGGAGAAAAAAAATGGGTAGCGGCGTATACTGTATGGCAGCTCGCTTTCCCCAGGGAAAAAGCAGCCCGAATTTCTGTGAGGTTACCCTCATGGACTATATAAAATCTTATCCTTATCCTTATCCTTCAGTGTAAACTCAGTTTTCAGTTTGACTCGCCGTCTCAGAGTCTGGCCAGACTTTAATATACGTTATTTGTATTTTGGACCAAAATATGACATTTTACACAGATCGAGACAGTCAGTGTTCCTCCGAGACCGCGCTAGCGGTGGAGGTGAGCAATAACTGACTGTCGAGATCTGTGTAAAATGTCATATTTTAGTCAAAAATACAAATAACATTTATGTATCGATCAATTCTGGTTAGAATTCCTTTTAGTTTTTATGATTGAACGCACACAAACATACACTATTTTGTAGTCTTGGCCGGCCGCCTGAATATGAAGTTTTGTCGGCCTCTGACGTCACATGGCTCAAAGAAGGGAAATCCAGTGTTCAATCGAAACATCATGAGATAAGACCACCCCTCCACTTGCTCAGATACCAAGCATCAACACCCTGAAAGATTGCCTGGGTTCTCTCTGTGCAAAGTGGGATTGTTGTGTGACGATGAATGAATGTCATTACGGAAATGTCAAACTCACTACTGCTACTTTAGGACTGTTGAGTTTTGGTATGTGACCTAGTGGAGGGATTGTCTTGACCCATGTAAAAGCCTTGGCAGATCTGAAATGGTGAGCCGATGGTGAGCCGATGGTGAGCCGATGGTGAGCCGATGGTGAGTGTTTACGCGGGAAGGGGTGTGCCTTTAACTTGACACTAGTGTTGATATGTGACTGCGAACAATTGCTGCGTGGCCTATCCAATTCTGTTCGAAATGTCGTACGTGCCACGCACGCTGTTATGAAAGTTAGCCTTCTTATGCTAGTTCCTGAAGCTTTTCGTCTGGCCAATCCAGTTAAGCTTAGCTTTTTTTCCACACATTTAATTCATGCATATATATATATATATATCTATACATCTATACATATAAATAAAAGAGAGTGTCTGTCTGTCTGTGTGTGTGTGTGTGTGTGTGTCTGTCTGTGGTCGCCATACCTCAGAGATGGCAAGAGGCAGGAACAAGATAGTGTGCATGCACACTCCCTAGGATCCGCAGATGTGCACCTGGGTTTTAGTTTCTTGATTCATTGTTTCCTTCCTCCGATAATGACCCTCCTCATTAATGAATACAGACTATAATAGTGCAAGGGAGGTAAGTCATGCTTTGTTACCCTTGGAAGGGAGGTAACTCTTATCATACCAGCCAGCATTTCCTGTCATTCTCATTTCCCCCAAATGTTTGATTTGGAGTTTTTCTTTGAGGGCTTTGCCAACACCCGGGCAAAGCCGGGTCAGACTGCTAGTATATATATATATAGGGCCTACTAGATTACCTTGTGATACGTCCCCCACAAAGGGACTTTGCTCTGTAAATCTCGGTCCCCCTTGAGGAGGGTCTGATGCTCCCAATAGGCTGTCTGTGAAGGGATACTTATTTCTCTCTCTTTCTCTGCCAAGAGATTTTAACAAATCTCGGAAGAAAGTCTCTGCTGACTTTCAATTGTTTCTTTCACAATTTCTGATGTTTTATATATTTGTTTTATCCTGTAACGTTTTATTTCTATTTTGCTGCAATAAGTGGGATTCATGGCAAACTGCATTCTGATAATCATCGGTCCACGCTATCGCTCAGTGGTCTGAGACCCGAAGGGAAGTAACTCATTTTGACCTGAGTTCAGGATGGGCAAACTGAGGATAGAAGATCACACAAGTGAAATTCTACACTCGAAGTCGAAGATTTCGAAAGTAAAATTCGATATCCATTTGAAGCAGAAGTAAGTCGTTCTCTGATCACAAGTACGAGAAAAGATCCAACACAATCAAACTGTGAGCGCAAGCGAGGCCGTTTTCTTGCCTTGTGTCAGTCTCGCTTGTGTCTTCTGAGCGAGTTTCTGAAAAAATTGTCAGATAAGTTTATTTTGTGTAGTATAAGCGTTCCAATAACAATCCTATCTTGTTTCTCTGTCTTTCGTTACACGGCAAAATCTCAACTCTTTCAATGGCTTTCGATAAACTTATGAGTAATTTGGACATTCTTATTTTGGTGGCGGCGTGCAGTTTAATTGTATGGATATTACTCGTGAACGTATCATAGCACTGACGCGATTGATATTGAAAACGAGAGAGAGAGAGAGAGAGAGAGAGAGAGAGAGAGAGAGAGAGAGAGAGAGAGAGAGAGAGAGAGAGAGAGAGAGAGAGAGAGAGAGAGAGAGAGAGAGGGAGAAAGAGAGAGAGAGAAAGAGAGAGTGAGAAAGAGAGAGAGAGAGAAAGTGAGAGAGAAAGAGAGAGAGCGAGCGAGAGAGAGAAAGAGAGAGAGAGAAAGAGAGAGAGAAAGAAAGAGAGAGAGAGAGAGAGAGAGAGAGAGAGAGAGAGAGAGAGACTCAGACCTTTATTACAAAAGGATAAAGGTTTTAGGCAAAGCCTATTCTTCCAACCTGTCCTTTATACAACACATAAAGACAGACGCACATTAAAAATATAAATTCAATCATATAAAATACAGAAATACATTGTATGGAATGCAACGCAATGTGCATTTAAGGAATTACATAAGGAGAACTCAAAAATTACAAAATTACATTGACATAGTTACACCTTTCATTTTGGAATAAAGTTGCTCCGATCAGCTACACATCCGTTAACACTAGTAGTACTAGTACAAAATGTTTAAAAAAATAACAATCGAACAAGACATTTCATTCACGAATGATGTGTGAACGTGACTGTCTCTTAAACATTTTCACTGAAGTTGCATTTCTTATCTGTTGGGGGAAGGAGTTCCAGAGAAACGCTCCCGAGAAGGCTAAGCTCGATTTGTAGAGGTCTATGCGAGGTATAGGAGGGATGATTTTTTGGGACCCATATCATGAACACAGCCTTGTTTAGAGAGAGAGAGAGAGAGAGAGAGAGAGAGAGAGAGAGAGAGAGAGAGAGAGAGAGAGAGAGAGAGAGAGAGAGAGAAAGAGAGAGAGAAAGAGAGAGAAAGAGAGAGAGAGAGAGAGAGAAAGAGAGAGAGAGAGAGAGAAAGAGAAAGAGAGAGAAAGAGAGAAAGAGAGAGAGAGAAAGAGAGAGAAAGAGAGAAAGAGAAAGAGAGAGAGAGAAAGAGAGACAGAGAAAGAGAGACAGAGAGAGAAAAAGAGAGAAAGAGAGAGAGAGAGAAAGAGAGAAAGAGAGAGAGAGAAGGGAGGAGGAAGGAGGGGTACCTGTTGTTCCGTCAACCTCTTTCCTGGTTTCTTTCTTTCTCTCTTTCGAGCCTTCCTCTATCTTGTGCCTACTCTCTGTCTCTATTTCACTTCCTCCCTCACTGTTTGCCCACACTCACATGCTATTCTCTGTGTACCACAACTGAGCATAATATAGTCTCCGTTATCTCTCTACCTGCTGGCCCGGGTTTCTGAGAAATAAGGGCAGACATAGGCCGACCTCCCGTGAACTCTGGGCTAAGGGCAAACCACAGGAATCCAATTAGCCTGCGGCGCTCCGGCAGTGAAATTGTGACAGCGTTGGAAAAGAGGGACTTATGTCGCGCTGCACACTTTACGAGTTACGAACTACAAACCGTCGGGAGGTGAACTTTTTATTTATTTATTTATTTTACTGATTTTGACACTTCGCACTCTTTGGACTCTACAGTACAGGGTCAAATCTATTCACATTTCAAAAAGCTTTGTGAGAATCCAAAAACTGAAACAGGTTATTTTGCTTACAACTCTGAATACTTGTGCGCAGCTTCTGTAAATCTCCTACCTTCTCTGAAAATACTTCTCAGAAACCCGGGTACTAGGCACTTATGCATTCACAAGCTTGACTGACATTTCCAAAGTAAGGAAGATGAGTGTAATTTGTTTTGCGCATGTTACTCAGCATCCTTTGCTCTATTTCACGACATGTAAAGCTCGTTTTGTAAAATACCCATCCAATATATCCCTTTTTCTCTTTCTCTGTCACAGTGTGCGCGTGTGCGTCTTTATTTAATGTCGGCCCTTGCGGTTTTAGCGGTTGCATGGGTCAGGGACAGGTAACGATGTGGTTTTATCGTAACAGGTTATGCGCTTAAAGGGACAACACCTCTCTGGTAAATCAAACTTCTTTTTACATTATTTTAGTCAGGTTTTGACAAAATGTTTTAACACAGACTGGGAACCAGTCCTAGCACTAACCCCAAAATGCCAGACGCCAGGCGGAGCAGCCACTAGATTGCCAATTTTAAAGTCTTAGGTATGACCCGGCCGGGGTTCGAACCCACGACCTCCCCGCTCACTGGGCCTTACCACTAGGCCACCGTGTTGCGGTCGTTTTGAAAGAGAAAAATGACATCTGAGAAGAACTATATAATACTTCTGAACAAAGACGATGGTAATGATCACCATTTCAGTTTTGTATTTTGGAACAGCCCCTTTAAAGGTCACCGCGGGTGCTGAATTAGGTCGTTGCTAGGCGTACAAGAATGCAGGGCGCGACAGCTGCAAAATCTTAAAAAGGTTAAATATGGTCATGAGGTGAAATTAACTACACACTTTCGTCAGACCAAATATTTACACAGGCAGCCCCGTTTCGGTTTTTCTTGCCTTTACAATATTTTTTTTTTTAAACTTCAATAACTTTAAAGCATCCAGCGATTATGCTGAACTTCGGGTATCAGACACAACAAGGTGGTGAAGTAATCTGCGTTAACACACTCACAATGTTTGTGTTTGCTCCTTTCTACTTCAAGGTCGGTAACTTGCGTCCAAAAAGGGGACTTAACCCAAAAAGGATTTAAAAAAAATTATTTTTAATTTATTAATTGGGTTTTTTTTGTCTGACGATGACACGTTGCGAGGAGCAACGACACTTCGTGCTGAAACCATTTTTGCATTTTCTTGCATGACCTTTTTTCCTGCTGTTATTTTAGCGGAAGGGGGAATTTGTAAGAAGGAAGGAAATAGAGAGAGAGAGAGAGAGAGAGAGAGAGAGAGAGAGAGAGAGAGAGAGAGAGAGAGAGAGAGAGAGAGTATTTACCTTCAATGTTACCTGATTCAAAGCGTTTCTGTGTACATAGCTATTGATTCTGAAGGCGCCTTCTGTTTACCGTAGTTAGAATACAAGGTTCCCAAAATGTAAAATTCATGTCAAGTAGAACACCAGAGTCAACAAAACGACGTCCGCATAAACTGTCAGAGTTTTCTCAAAAAGAAATGTGACGTCTGTTGTTCTTTTTTTCTTTTTCCTCTTTAATATACTTCAAGAATTATTCAAACAGCCTCTCTCCTCATACTCTTCTAAATGCGACCCTCCACCACGAAATGAGTCGCATGTCACCTTTACATGATTTTCATATTTTGACATTTTCCTAAAGAGTTTTTTATGCTCTATCCAGTGGTGAAACCCGTTTTAGAAAAGAGCGAAAACTGTTTGAGTTATAAGCCTGTGACTAAGGTGACCCTCACACTGTTACCAGACACTTTCCGGACTTATATTAAGCCAAGCGCAGAGCCGCGCGAGGTGACATGCGACTCATTTCGTGGTGGAGGGTCACAAATGTACATAGTGGGAGTTGTCAAATACAACTCACACACACACACTGAGTCATTACATTTTGTTTGTTTATCTGTCTGTCTGTGTGTCTGTTTGTGTGTCTGTCCATCTGTCTGTCTGTTTCTGCTTCCCCATACTCCATGCCTTTCTTGCCTCTGGTTTAAACAAGTTTATTCAGTAAATTTCATTGTAATATTGCCGCATTCATGAAATAAGGAACATGGAGCACAACAAGCTAGGCTTATGAGCGTGTTCTTAAAAGCAAATGAAATTTGGCGGACGATTTTAATATAACAAGTTTGAAATAATGTTAAAATAATAATGGTGAATTATGGTAGTAGACAAACATGTAACAATAAAAGGAACAAAAAACACAATGCTAAACGAACAACAGTACTCACACGCGCTCGCACACTCACTCGCACACACACGCACACAATGACTTCCACGTGGTAGAAAATAGAATACTACCAGAACAAGAAAATGTAAACAGTTTCGAACATGGATGAGATAAATGCATTCATTATTCAAAACGTTTGCTTAATAAGATAAACCTGAATAACTGGTCAAATATCAATGCATTTTCGCTGTCTGACTTGTCTCTATTGCCATACAGAAAATCATCAGCGGTTAGCAAATCATAGTTGGGCAGTGTTGACAAGGTGACTTCACGTATTTGAAGAGATAAGGGGCAATGAAAAATATAGTGCTCCGCATTTTCAACAGGATAACCACAAGTGCATGACGGGTCGGGAATTAAATGTCTGTCAAATAGATCACTATTTAGATTGCTGATCCTCAATCTCAGTCTGCAATGGATAATTTCTGATTTTCGATCAGATGTGTATCTATACGAGGGAACAACAGAATCATCAGAACTAATACGTTTTTTAAATAACCCAATAGAATCAAGTTGTTTTACAGTATCTGGAAGCTCATTCCACAGGGAAGTCGAAGACAGAAAAAATGACTTTTTATACAGTTCAGTTCGAGAGTGGGGAGTCTGTCTGTCAAGTGGTCTTCGTCTATGGTAAGGGTTCACAGAAGCAACGAGAGGAGGCAGACGTTCTTAGTAAGTATGGTGGCACGCGTGCATTAACTAATTTGAAATACAAAATCAATTTTGCCTCTGATCAAAAGTTAAAAATACATAATCTTTTCTTTGATTTACATAGACTTGTTTTGTTATTTTATTTTTTCCTTCCTTCTGCGTTTCTTTCATGTTGATATAAAAAGACTGTAACACATTGACAACGTCTTTGTACTGTACTTTTCTCGCTGCATTCCATCCAAACAATACATAGTTTGAAACAAAGAGTTTCATTTTTCATCAATTAGTTTTTATACAGTGTACCGGAGACCTAGGACACCCCCCAAAATCAAATTCGCAAAAGTAAATTTGCAGACACTAAAATACACACACAATCAAAATAAGCAAAAGTGACCCCGTTTTTGATCGCAAATTGAAGAACAACTCATTTGCTACCCACACAAATTGATTTTGGGGGGTGTCCTAGGTCTCCGGTACACTGCATAAGACCTAATTGATGAAAAATGAAACTCTTTGTTTCAAACGTTAGGGGAATAAATTACCTTTCTGGCAATATACTTGGTTTTACTATAACTGGCCGCATCACAAAGTTCTACAGCTACATGTATGTGTTTATTTTTTTTTATGGCGATTAGTGTAGAACAATGATCCTTGATGCTACAGATAGTTGGTAAACTGATCTTGGATATAAAGGGCCTATATACCATTGGACCTTCCATCCTGGCAGATTTCTTGCGTGACCTGTTATCGTTTCATAGCTAGCTGGTAATCTGATGTCTGGTGATACCATTGATAGCTCTGTACATCGTAGTAAACTGATCTATATAGATGTTACAGATAGACAGAGTGGTCACGGATGCATACCTTTGGACCTTACCCAACTTGGCTGTTTCGACGAAATGAAAACGTGTGTGAAATTTGAAGCGGTTGGGTTGCGTTACTGCCTGCGAGAAGATGAAAGGCCCTGAACGCTTGTAACTAGGATCTTTCCAGAATGCCACGTAGTCAAGTGTCTTCGTAACGGACCACCCTCTTTTTGCCTTGGTGCCCTTCTGCCCCCCTCCCCCCCCCCCCCCCTCTCCGCTTCGTCCCCTCCCAGAAATTGACAAACGATCTACGTGACAAATACCATCAACACCAACGGCATTATCACCGCCACCGCTACCATCAACAATGGGAACAGCAAAACATCGTTGACAGGGCAACAAAACAAACAGCATGATGAATAATGTTATTGCTCAATTTCCAAGAAAAAAAGAAAAAAAAATACTGCGACAAAACACAGTGTTTTCTTGGCCGTCACCAAAACCTTTCATAACGCAAGCAAAGCGTCATATCGTATTCGAATGCAGTCAGTCAGTCTATCCCTTTATCTGATTGGGTGTCAAATGTCCCGACATTGGGTGTCTAATTCTACCGATTTGATTGTCCGCAAAGGACCTCCGATTCATACGCAGCGTAAAACCACAAAACTCGGAGAAACTTCATAGGGGACTTCGTACTAAACTCCTTGACAGTTTTCTCACAAAAAGAAACCATGGCGCTGAGCTGACAGATTATCCAGGGGATTATATATAAAGGATTGTGCTTGTACGCTGAGGCATCCTGCTGTGACTAACGCGACTTACTTTATCTGCCTGTGTGTTCCTCTTTCTCTCCCTGCCCTGTCAGTTAATAAAAAAACGCGCGCGCTGGACCCGAGTACTCTTCAGACATTCACACACACACACACACACAGACACACACACACACTCTCTCTCTCTCTCTCTCCCTCACTCCTTCTCTCTCTCCCTCTCTCTCTCTCTCTCACACACACTCACACACAAACACACACACACACACACACACACACACACACACTACCACATCTCCATTCTAAAACACGTCACGTTCCAAATCAAAAGACGACATTCTATTTTCTTACGTCACTATTCTTGGTTTACGGTACCATTCGGCGGCTTTGCTACGAGTATGGCATAGTCTTGGTTTGCCGAGACCTTGCACCGTTCTATCAGACTGCCTGGCTGGCTGTTGCACCGCGAATTCCTCCCACCGCCAAGTCGTTTTTTGTGGTTTATTTCGCATTTAGGTCCCAGGTAACATTATGAAGTTTTAATACGATCAATCGGACCTATTATCAAGTTAGTGTATCAACTTTTGAACGAACTGCGCCCAGTAGTTTCCCAGCAATAAGCTGTTAAGTCGAGACACACACACAGACAGACACACAATTGAAGTTTGCTGGACCCTTGTACTAGCGTACTCGGGGAAAAGTGGCTAAACCTTGCTGGTTTGCTTCTTCTCTCTGTCTATTTCTCGCTGTTCCTTTTCGTCTCACTGTCTCTTTTTTGTCGCTGTCTCTCTGCTTCTGTCTCTGTCCCTCTTTTTACATTTAGTCAAGTTATGACTAAATGTTTTAACATAGAGGGGGGGAATCGAGACGAGGGTCGTGGTGTATGTGTGTGTGTGTGTATGTGTGTGTGTCTGTGCCGGTGTGTGTGTGTGTGTAGAGCGATTCAGAGTAAACTACTGGACCGATCTTTATGAAATTTTACATGAGAGTTCCTGGGTATGAAATCCCCAGATAATTTTTTCATTTTTTCGATAAATGTCTTTTATGACGTCATATCCGGCTTTTTGTAAAAGTTGAGGCGGCCTTTTTCAATCAAATTGTTTGAAAGTTTGGCCAAGCAATCTTCGACGAAGGCCGGACTTCGGTATTGCATTTCAGCATGGAGGCTTAAAAATTAATTAATGACTTTGGTCATTAAAAATCTGAAAATTGTAATTAAAATTATTTTTTTATAAAACGATCCAAATTTACTTTCATCTTATTCTTCATCATTTTCTGATTCCAAAAACATATAAATATGTTATATTCGGATTAAAAACAAGCTCTGAAAATTACAAATAATAAAAATTATTATTAACATTAAATTTCCAAAATCGTTTTAAAAACAATTTCATCTTATTTCTTGTCGGTTCCTGATTCCAAAAAATATAGATATGATATGTTTGGATTAAAAACACGCTCAGAAAGTTAAAACGAAGAGAGGTACAGTAAAGCGTGCTATGCAGCACAGCGAAACCACTACCGCGCTGAACAGGCTCGTCAGTTTCACTCCGTTATGCACAAGCGTCGGACTACCGTCATTAGGGAGATTCAAAGGACAGCACGTTTCGTTTTGCAGCTCGTTTCGTTTGGTGAATGAGTCACCCCGCGAAACGGAACGTGAAACGAGACGGCATAGGCCGCAAACAAGATTTAGATGTATTCACGTTTCGTTTCGGAATGAAGGAAGGGCGATAAATCTTCAAGTGAAATTATCACGTCTGTCCTCGATCAGAATGGAAAAAAAAACCCTAGGAGGTGGTCCAGAATCGGGCATACTTTGATTATTTTCAGTCCAAATAAATCACACAGACTTTGTTTATACAAAATCACATACGAAGCCAGAATAAAAATTCGATGCGATGACCTACTTCTGCTTCGCCATTTGCTTTCTTCACCATGAAGTTGGATAAATGTACCAGGATCAGCACCCTTCAAAATATTTCAGTTCACAACAGTTGTCTACCTCCAATGAACACATTCTCAGCGCTGAAAGACTGTGAAAGGGTTGATGAATCTAGCAATGCATAAAATGGCCAACAAATAAAACTGTTAGTGTGCAAAAATACTCACAAAAGTTGACGAAATATTGTTCTTTTTTTGGGGGTGGAAAACGTGACTGCGTTTTGACGTTCCACGTTCCGTTTCAGTTGACCTTCACCTTTCCAGCGAGAGACCCCCGAAATGATGACGTTTACCACAACTTCAAAACGAAACGTCCCGACGTTTCGTTTATTAAATCTCCCTATTGTGAAAAAATGCAGTGCGTTCAGTTTCATTCTGTGAGTTCCATAGCTTGACTAAATGTAGTAATTTCGCCTTACGCGACTTTTTACATTTAGTCACGTTTGGACTAAATGTTTTAACGTAGAGGGGGGAATCGAGACGAGGGTGTGGTGTATGTGTGTGTGTGTGTGTGTGTGTGTGTGTGTGTGTGTCTGTGTGTCTGTGTGTGTGTGTGTGTGTGTGTGTGTGTAGAGCGATTCAGAGAAAACTACTGGACCGATCTTCATGAAACTTGACATGAGAGATCCTGAGTATGGTATCTCCAGATATTTTTCATTTTTTTTATAAATGTCTTTGATGACGTCATATCCGGCTTTTCGTGAAAGTTAAGGCGGCACTGTCACGCTCTCATTTTTCAACCAAATTGGTTGAAATTTTGGTCAAGTAATCCGGCTTCGACGAAGCCCGGACTTTGGTATTGCATTTCAGCCTTGAGGCTTAAAAAATAATTTATGAGTTTGCTCATTAAAGTTGTCATTAAAATCGATTTTTCGCAAACAGATTTAAAATTGATTGCATCGTATTCTTCATCACATTTTGAATCTAAAAATATATACATATGTCATGTTTACTCTTAAAATGTGATCACAATTAACGAAAATAGATTAATTAATCTTACGATTAAAATTTAAGAAATCGATCCAAAAATGATTTCATCTTATTCTTTATCATTTCCTGATTCCAAAAACATATAAATATGATAGGTTGTATTCAAAACAAGCTCAGAAAGTTAACAAGAATACAGAAAAGCGCGCTTTCCTGCTTAGCACAATACGCTACCGCGCTAATCTGGCGTGTCAATATCACTACGTTTTGCACGTGGGAGGTGAGCGATTTCCTTCACGCGGGGATTGACGAAGCTGTACACTGTCTTGGTGAAAAAATACAGTGCGTTCAGTTTCATCCCGTGAGTTCGACAGCTTGACTAAATGTAGTAATTTCGCCTTACGCGACTTGTTTTTCACTTTTGAAAAAAATTGCTATATATGACAGCTAAGACCGCATTTGTTACATTTTAGCAGTGTTGACCCCGAGTTTCTACTGCACAAAAAAAATAATAGCAAAATCTCAAAGTATGTGCGAGTCCCCTAATATGGACCACCTTCAACAAATCGAAGAAAAAGAAGCTAAAGGCTTTTTTCATTTATTCATTAAGAAGCTTGCTGGAAATAATACACTACCGCGCTAATCTGGCGTGTCAGTATCACTACGTTTTGCACGTGGGAGGTGAGCGATTTCCTTCACGCGGGGATTGACGAAGCTGTACTGGTCTTGGTGAAAAAATACAGTGCGTTCAGTTTCATCCTGTGAGTTCGACAGTTTGACTAAATGTAGTAATTTCGCCTTACGCGACTTGGTTCTCTCTCCCTTTGTATCCTTTTCTCTCTATTTCTCTGTCTGTTTTTGTCTGTCTGTTTGTCTGTCTGTGTGTGCCTGCAGTAAATAAAATGAAATCAAACGATGAATAGTTTTTTTGGGTTAGTCTGGTAATATGTTCGTGCGTGTACTTTTTAAGTCAAAATCGAGATGGATCGGGACTTTACTAAACAAGCATGTATTTTCGACTCTCGACTAACAGAAACTGCACACATTGTTAGATCATGTAAATGTTTATCGGCGTCAAACAAAATATGACCCAAACAATAACTGACGGAAAGTTCAAAACCACTTCAATGAAAACATTCGTGTGGTTTATCATCGTGAAAGTGACAACCCAAGGGCAGTAATTCCGTTCTACCGTCCCCCTCTCCCTTTTTTGTCCTTTAGTCCTTCTTTTTCTTCTTCTGCTTCGTCGTCGATGACGTAGTTGTACCAGCAGTTAGCATGGATACACACACACACACACACACACACACACACACACAGTTAAGCTTTGAAAGGTGTCTGGACAAATGCAAATCTTTGTCGATAAAACAATTTTATTCCAGGGATGTCATGAAAAGCATCTGACACGCAATAAAACCTAATACAAATGTTTTGTTACCAAAAAAGATTATATTCTCTGAAAGATGTCTTCACATACGCATACAATATTATTTGCTACCACCCCCTCACCCAACACAAACACCATCCCCTGCCGTCTTGCAATTTATACAGATGCCGGCAACTGAAATTAAACATACTTCTACGTAGCCCATTGCTTAAAACCAGCCATGCGAATCGCACTCAACATTAATTTGTAAGCTGAATTGAAAAGGTTTCTACAAGTTGCTGCTTTTTATGTAAACGCGAAGAAAGGAGGTATCTACGCTTATTGACACGGTTTAATCATGCAGTGTGTTTACGGAGTAAATATTTTGTTGACCAACGAGTTTAAACAGAAGTGCGTGGAGCATTCACCTAAAAAAAATTTAATTTTTTTTCTTTATAAAAGATTTCTCTCCATCAATGAACTATTTCTATATAATGAATCAGTGGGTCGGTGACACAGTTGTTCCCTTTTCCAAAATAACTTGCCGAGGTGGTTCCCCTTGTTCCTTTACATATGACTTGGGTAAACACCTTTGAGTTTAAGAAGTAATGTGCGCAACTCATGTGCGCGAGAGTGTGCGTGAGTGTGTGTGTGTGTGTGCAGTATGGATGTGGCGGACGTGTCTGTCTGGAGTACTTTGGGTGTTCTTACTTCGTATGTTTTATTGTTCTTATTTTTGTTTTTTAAGGTTGTTGTCATATGTTGTTTGGTTGTGTTAAGAGCAGATGAACCACACTTTTCCATCCATTGTATTAATTGCATGGACAATACATGATCTGATGTCTTATGTCTTATGTAATGTCTGACCATGTGCATCCCTCTTCCACTTATAGTGTGTCTAAAGTTGTCCGAATTAGGGGCCGGGTAGCGCCAGTTGGTAGAGCACTGGACTTGTGATCATGGGGTCACGGGTTCGAATCCGGGCCGGTGTGACGTTTTCATCTTTCGCCGTGGTGATATTTCGCTTCTCGGCCTCGTTGATCTAGTATAAACGGCTCTACACTGAACAAAAAACACCCTTCGATACGGTACTGATGAGCGACCTTGTGTACCTTACATTCATTGGGCCAAATTTGTCCAACCAATTTGTTTTATTTAACTTAGAAATTTGATTTATCCTAAAATGTTTCCTTCTAACTCAAGGGACGTAACCACTCAGTACACGTTTTCGAAGAATTCGATTTTGGGGTTGAAATATATTAAATTTTACCACCAATTTTCTTCACATGCAAGAAACTGACATGCTTTTCGTCCATAAATAATTTCACTTCTTAATTTTACCAGGAAACAACATTTCAGTCTTGAGTATATGTCGAGGGGGAAATATGTACACAGGCGAAAGATGAAATCGTGACACCGGGACGGACACGGGTCAACTTTATGTGCAGACTCAGAGACGCTATCCATGAACCACCCTCGTGTCCCCACAGTTGCACGTAAAGACATAGGTCACTCGGCCATTAGTGCAGATGGCTGATACCACCCAAACACGCCTGGGCATCTCATCTAAAGTCGGGGTTACACCCGGGAACATGCCTCTAAGGGATTCACCGTGAGGGCGTAAAAAACATTATCATGATTTATAGCGTGTCCCTAGTTGATGTCCGTAATAGATTCAGATGCCCGTGAGAACATGAAGAATCACTGGTTAGTTTCTATTTCAAAATTGTACGGGCCTTTCGTTGAATTTATGATATGTACTTTACGTCTGAAAACAACACTGGAAACATCCCGCCCCCACTCCCGACCCCGACACACACACACAAACACAGAAAAGAAAGAAAGATTGGAAGAAAAAAAGAAAAAAAAGCAAGCAAACAAGTAAGCAAACAAACAGACAAAAAACAACAAACAAAAAAACAACCTATCTAACTAACTAAATAACTAACTAACTAACAAACAAAAATACGAAACAAATAGCGAAAAAAATGCAAACAAACAAACACAAAAGCAGGAAGATACTGTCATTAAGTGAAGATTACAATGAGTACTCTATTAAATTCTGCTTGTAATTCTGTTTATAACAAGAAATTCCTCCGAGGTAGGAAAAACACCCCCGTCAAAGGGAAATAACCTTCTCAGTTGGTGGCAGTGACTGAGTGAGAATGGTTATTTCCCTTTGACCATTAAGATGTCCCTCTATAAGTCCTTGTATAATTTTAATCCACCAATAACTCCCTAACCGTGTGTTTGACTGGTCCCAATTTTTGTAAGGACCGTCTCAGGAATGTATAGAACCTGTTCACCAAGTTTGGTGACGATCGGTCCGTTCATTCTTGAGATCTATATGCGAACACAAACACACAAACAAACAAACAAACAAACACATCGACCGAATCCTATACACACCCCTATACCGGGGGTGTAAAAACACCGCAAAGAACCCGCCCCAAAACTGAGAAGATACTCTGACACAAATTCACTTTGTGTGGGTTCATGAGTGTGTATTTCACAGGCAGTTCAGCTTACCTCCTAAACGGCGCTACAATTAATCCAGGCGTCATTCTTATCACATGAATAATGTAATTTGCATATTTAATGTAGTTTGCATATTCATAAAGATGTAAAGCTTAATTGTTAACAATACAATCTTGGTCAGAGAGACTGTATCGGAATAATACCAAAATCCTTGTCTTCTGTGTGAATTGCTGGGCGTGAAGGCTGGCAGAATGAAGCTCTCGTGCACGTAGACGCGTTGTTGAACAACACATCGTTTCTCTTAAGATTAGGCTGAAAACCAAAATGAATATCAGTTTCTCCTTTCTGTCTGTGTGTGTTTGTGTGTGTTAGTGTGTGTGTGTGTGTGTGTGTGTGCGTGCCGGTGCGTGCATGCGTTCGTACGCGCGTGCGTGCGTGTACGTGCGGGTGTGTGCGAGTGTTCCGAGTGTGTGTGTGTATGTGTGTGTGTGTGTGTGTGTGTGAATGGGTGTCTGTCTTTTTGTCTACTTATCTGCATCCCTCCCTCACACCTTCAATCGGTCCGCTTCCTCTGACTGGGCTGCGAATGCTAAATTAGCATTTGTATTTCTTGTTTCACTATTCTGTCTGTCTGTCTGTCTGTTTGTCTGTCTGTCTTATTCCACACAGAGAACGATTTCATTGGTCGGCCATTCGCTGCACATAAGCATGAAGCGAAACTGAAGTTGGAAGCCTGGTCGTTTTTCCACGAACGGGAGCAAATCAGTGATTGGACCAGCAAGCGGTTGCCACGGCAACGCAGCCATCACATCGAACACGTTTTCCAGGAAGTGGCCGACAGATTTGCCCCCGTAAGATCACGTTTGATTTTCTATTTCTATTTTTCTCTGTCGGTCTGTCACTTAGTCTGTCTGTCCGTCCGTCAGTCTGTCTTATTCCACACAGAGAACGATTTCATTGGTCGGCCATTCGCTGCACAGAAGCATGAAGCGAAACTGAAGTTGGAAGCCGGGTCGTTTTTCCACGAACGGGAGCAAATCAGTGATTGGACCAGCAAGCTGTTGCCACGGCAACGCAGCCATCACATCCAACACGTTTTCCAGGAAGTGGCCGACAGATTTGCCCCCGTAAGATCACGTTTGATTTTAACGACAGGAGGAAGAAGGAAGAAGGAAAGAAAGAATAAAGTCGTTGGGGGTGTGCGTGTGACTGGCTCAAGGTTTTAAACAAAAAATGTCTAAGGCCAAAAAAAAATAGGTCTGTTTACGGTAACATAGGCCAAAAAAATAGGGTCGGTAGGTCGGGATTTTTTTTTTCTTTTTTTTTTCTCCAAAAAACCATATTTTTACGTTGGTTTTTTTTTTGTTTTTGTTTTTTTCCCAAATGCCAAAAAAAAGTCTAGGGTCGCGCGAAAAAAATAGGGTCGGTCGGGTTACCGTAAACAGATTCGCAGACAGGCAGGCAGACAGACAGGCAGACAGACAGACAAACAACAAGACTTGCAGGTGTAGTGACATTCTCTCTCGACATACATCATAGTCAGACATACATACAAACTCTCTCTCTCTCTCTCTCCGATATCTTAAACCACCCTAATTTAATCAATACATAAACGTTATCTTACAGCTTCACATGTATATTAGCATGCGTGTATGCAATTTATGCATGGAAAAAGATACGGGATACGATTCTCTTTTTATGATTGTTGTTTTTCTACACTTGACTTGCTATTTGTTTGCTTGCTGTTGTTGTTTTTATTCAGGACCTCATGTTCTTATTGAACGTAACTTTGCACTCATTATTTTTATTATTAGTGTTATTATTATCATTATTATTATTTTATTGTTATTAATCTTATTATCATGAAATCATCATCATTGCCTTCATTGCTATTATCATTGTTACTTTTGCTATCTTTATACTTCATAGTTTTTATTTAGTTAATCTATAACTTTTGATTTGCTTTTGAATGTTACTTATTACCATATGTATGTTTCGTCAAATTCGTAGTGTCCATATACTCTTTTCATGTGTTGTTTTGTTCTCGTCTTTGTTTGCAAGGACAGATTGTAAGACTAGGCAATGCCTAAAATCTCCATCCTTCTGTAATAAAGTTTAATCAATCAATCAATCTCTCTCTCTCTCTCTCTCTCTCTCTCTCTCTCTCTCTTCTC
>NC_090246.1:12658875-12666375 GCF_037325665.1 Littorina saxatilis
TTTTGGGCGGTCATTAGGGAAAGGTGTCCGCTATAGAGAGGTAGCCGCAGAGGCAGATGCGACTGTACTTGTTCCACCTGATAGACTTCAGGCACGTTTCATGATATTGAGGATTGCAGTTTCCCCCTCACACACAATATTCCAAAATAATAAATAGTCAAACAGGGACCAAAAAACAGTTTGCACCAAGAGTTCAACTTTTTATCTATCCAAAACAGTAAAAAAAATTATATGAACATTCGTATTTCCAAGATGATTGGCGTTCCAAGACGCTATATCCTAAAACCCCCAAAACATGGTTTTACAACTTTAGTGCATAATAACTGCCCAAAGGTGCAGTTTAAAGCAACCATTGATAATAATTTTTAACATACTCCTTGAACACATTAAGAAAAATGGTTAACTTGCAAATAAAGGGACAGCATTGATCAGAACAATGGTAAGATAAAGGACGCTACTTATATTTTGTACATTTTTTTATCTTTATCGTTTCCTGTAGACCTCAGAAGTTATAGCCAGCTTAAGAAATCATTCTAAAATCGAAAAACAAACATATATACATTTTGTACGCAGAGTAGATTGATATTTGACACAGTCACACAGACATACGTGGGCTATAGGGCAACCCTACCCCCTAAATTTGAAAACGGGGTCAATTTCTTAACTGCATGTATTCAGCAAAACAATCCATAAAAAAAAAAATCACAAATAATGAACTTATGACTTTAGAAAAGCATTCAAAAATGCATATATACAACGCTTTTTCTTTGTTCCCAATTCAAGGGGGTGTGCTATTCTCAGGTAACACTGTGAACGCTCAAATGAGACTTGATCACATGTCAAAAAAAGTAATCCCCCCTGTTGTTCATGGTTGGTTGGTGGGATTTTTTTTATCTGAGCCATTGGCAAGCATGAAATGTCATCAACATTAGGAAAGACATAGTATCTCTCATTGTCTTTTGCGCGCAAACACTTCACACAGATCTCCTCTCGATCTGGCCCATCGGGGAAATGGGTTGACTTGGGGATGATCACCGCCCTGTATCTCTCCACCTTTCCATCCATGCTGACAAAGTCAGCGGTCACAAAGTCCCCAACTTGAATGTCTCTTTGTGGGACAAAGAACCTGGTTTTCACGACTGGCACCACATGGTTGGCTGACCACGCGGCATCCAGTGGCGTGTTGTGGGTAGACGTCCATTGGACATAAATTGGGAAGGACGTCGCTGGATCATCTGGTTTGCATACTTTGTTCATGTACAACATTTAGTCAAGCTGTCGAACTAACAGAATGAAACTGAACTCACTGCATTTTTACAGCAACAGCGTATACTCGTAGCATCGTCAGTTCACCGCTCGATGCAAAGGCAGTGACATTGACAAGAAGAGCGGGGTAGTAGTTGCGCTGAGAAGGATCGATAGCACGCTTTTCTACCTCTATTCTTTTTAACTTTCTGAGCGTGTTTTTAATCCAAACATATCACATCTATATGTTTTTGGAATCAGGAACCCACAAGGAATAAGATGAAATTGTTTTTAAATCGATTTCGGAAATTTTGTTTTAATAATAATTTTTATATTTTTAATTTTCAGAGCTTGTTTTTAATCCGAATATAACATATTTATATGTTTTTGGAATCAGAAAATGATGAAGAATAAGATGAATGTAAATTTGTATCGTTTTAAAAACAAATTTTTTTTTTTTTACAATTTTCAGGTTTTCAATGACCAAAGTTATCAATTAATTTTTAAGCCACCAAATTGAAATGCAATACCGAAGTCCGACCTTCGTCAGAGATTGCTTGGCCAAAATTTCAATCAATTTGATTGAAAAATGAGGGTGTGACACTGCCGCCTCAACTTTTACAAAAAGCCGGATATGACGTCATCAAAGGTATTTATCGAAAAAAATAAAAAAAAATATCCGGGGATATCATTCCCAGGAACTCTCATGTCAAATGTCATAAAGATCGGTCCAGTAGTTTGGTCTGAATCGCTCTACACACACACACATACACACGCACAGACAGACACACACACATACACCACGACCCTCGTCTCGATTCCCCTTCTACGTTAAAACATTATTTTAGTCAAAACTTGACTAAATGTAAAAATAAAAAATAAAAAATAAAAAAATGGGATAGCGGCGAAACGGGATTGCGCCAAAATGGGATGCGATAGTAAGATGACGCTTGGCTTGTGAAATTGCGCCAAAATGGGACGGCGGCAAAACGGGATTGCACGTAAATGGGATATTGCGCGAATTATAAACGAAGGAGTAGACCCTAAGTTTCTCGTACGAGATGTTTACTGGGAGTAAATATTTGGGGAGTAAAAATTTAGTTCCTTGTGGAGTTCTTTTTTCGTACAAGATTTTTACTGGAAGTTTACTCCGGAGTCAATTTTTCGTGGAGTAAAAATTTCGTGTTACACCGGTTCATGACCGTTGTGGTAACGAGCGCACATTGCTGTCTCCATATTGTGTTCCTACGAATCGAAAGTATGATCGCCAAGCCCTTCTGTCATTGAAGGCAACGTTCGATATTTGCGTCTGTCAGCGTCGCCAACGTTCGACAGATTGTACTACTGTTACTCACAAACTTTCAATTTACACAATGAAATGCCAATAACATGCAAACACAACAATGGGAGACGAAGGGAAAACCTACTAGCGATTGAAATTATGCAAACGAACTCACAAATCCCTCACTTTCCGAATGCAAATGCTGCAAATCCGTATGCGCGCGTCGCTGTGCCGAACGTTGGGTTGCCGAACGTTGCTGACAGACGCAACAAAACTTGATCAAAAGGCACTAAAAACGATTAAATGTTTTACTTACTGGGTATCGCATTCCTCTTTTTCTTCCTGCAGACGATATGAAGCGGTTGAAACGTCGTTTCCGATGAAAGGCTCGGTTATTTCCGTTAAAAACGAAGTTTGCCGAACGTGTGATTCCGTCTACAGACACCGGTCGGATCACAACAAAAATGTTCATTCTTTGCGATTTTGTGATACTGTTGATGATACACCTGCTTTCCAGTGAAGAACATCAATAAAATGATGTTCACAAGCAAGAATAACAGACAAAAGCACGCGATGTGTAAAATTAGGCTTTGCTTTGCAAACAAAGCACGTGGTTTTTTTTACTGACAGACACTTTCGGTGGCGATTGAAAATTTTTCCAGAAACGGTTTTATGCTCCCATTTGATATTTTTTCCCTATTTTATCTAGTCAGAGACTAACCTTGTGTATTAATTGAATTAATAACCCCATTATCATATGTTTTGTGTGATATTTCGTGTCTGCTTGAATCACACTTTGAGATGGGGTCATGTGACAGAAGGAAATGGTGTCTGTCAGGATTCACACGTTCGCTTCGAAAAACTCGCTCAAATAATTGCTCAAACACAAACATTTTAGCTTTTATTTATTTTTTTGTATTGCAAATACCATACTTACTCATGCCAAGCAGAAAAAATGATGAAAATCAACACAGTAAGCAAGTAATTTCAAGGCAAAGTTTACACACATCAAAGAGTCTGATTACCGTGAAACCTGCCTTCACCGTATTCTGTGGAAGAACACGTGGGTAAAGTCACAAACAACAAGAAATTCCTATGAGGTAGGAAAAACACCCCCGTCAAAGGGAAATAACCTTCTCAGTTGGTGGCAGTGACTGAGTGAGAATGGTTATTTCCCTTTGACCATGAAGATGTCCCTGTATAAGTCCTTGTATAATTTTAATCCACCAATAACTCCCTAACCGTGTGTTTGACTGGTCCCAATTTTTGTAAGGACCGTCTCAGGAATGTATAGAACCTGTTCACCAAGTTTGGTGACGATCGGTCCGTTCATTCTTGAGATCTATATGCGAACACAAACACACAAACAAACACACAAACACCCAAACAAACACATCGAGCGAAACCTATACACACCCCTATACCGGGGGTGTAACTACGGTACTACGACTCACGCACCCAATTACCCAGAAATTCAAGGGAAGTCGGGCAACTTGTGACAAAAACATTATGATAATACGATCTCGTAAATAGCACTTGAGGTAGGCATGCATGGATAAGTCTTCCCGGTCTTGGACTTGTTGTCTTGTTGTTGTTGCTGTTTACTCGGAATTGGAGCTCGGAACGGAACCCAATACCGGACAACAAACCGTGTCTGTTACGGTGCTTCAATAATCGAGCGTGCAGGTGGGGATGGTTGTTGAGAGTTGCGGATCTTGTTTCCGGCAGATTTGTGTGGGTGGGGTTGTTTGATATGTTAGGGTTGGGGGTGGTGTTGTCCGCCTGACTTTATGCCTGTGCGCACACCAAGACACACACACACACACACACACACACACACACACACACACACACACACACACACACACACACACACATACACACTCATACAAACACACACACGCACAAATACACACACACACACTCAGTCACACAAACACACTTACACACACACACACACTACACTACACACGCACACACACACACACACACACACACACACACACACACACACACACACACACACACACACACACACACACATAAGCCGAGGCTTGAAAATGGAATAATATACTTATGTTATTATTCCATGTATCTTATATTCATGAATGCTCGCGGGATGTTTCAGTTTTGTCGTGCCAAATTTATACGAAGCGTGAATACCAGAGAATTAACGCTTACAGGATTACTAAATTGCATCATCAAAACTGACGTACCCCGGGTATACCCGAACAAAACCGGAACCCATTTGTTGTATCCGGTTGTGGTAAGCGATTTAAAAAAAAAAACTAAAAAAAACAAACACCTGGCCACGTGTGATTCACTTTCTACGGAGATTTCTCGGTGTACATCGGAAATTACATCCGGGAGATCGAGCCGGAACGAACATACGCAAACATTGAGGCACGCAATTTCCATTTCTACGCAAGATAGGCCGAACAAAGAAGGAGAATCAGGCATGGGAATTGAAAATTGTAAAAAAGGCGGAAAATTTATAACTGAAGACGCGAAGCGTCAAGTCGACGGCGCAAAGCGCCTAGCCTTACTAGGGGGGTCCGGGGGCATGCCCCCCCGGAAAAAAAATTTCTCCAAAGAACCCAGATGGTGCAATCTGGTGTCATCTGAGCTCCAAGTTTGCCATTAAATTCTGTTTTTAGAATTAGAGTTTTTAGTACAAAAATGTACCAATTTTTGCTTTTTTGAAGAACAAAAATATATACATGTATTATATATGGTTTACATTTGTAAAAAAATTGATCTGTTGAGACAAACAGGAAAATGTAACTTGTAACACAATCTGTGCAATCTGGTTTACTTTCAAACATAAAAGTTCAATAACTGAGGCGGGCGGTAGCAGTGCGTGAACAAAGTACGGAAAGTTTTCGCGGGCTTTTGCGCAAAGGCCAAAGTAACCGGTGCTTTTTTTGTGTGCCTCCCCCCTTTATTTTTTCGGCGGATACTTTTGCATTTTCGGCGGAACAAAAAAAAAATTCGGCGGAAATCCGCCGTTCGGCGGACAATTCCCATGCCTGCTCAATAAAGGGCTCCGGTTTAAATAAACATTTTTGCTTTTTTTTTTTAAATAATCTTATGGTTAGATTTCACTAAAAAGTTATGTCAGATGATGAATGAACCATGGGGAAAAAAGTTATAGAAAAAGAAATACAGTATATGTAAAAAAAGATTTTATTTTTGGGTAGCGTAGATTGCTTATGGACACGTTCTTGAAAAGATAATCAATACACATTCCGATAGCAAAACATGGCGAACAAGTGATAGCTTTCAATTATGTTGTTTTCTGTTTGCTGAGAACATGTGCTTTGCCTAAAAATACTGACCAATCAAATTCATGTCATTATGCTTATAGCCACGCCCAAACAAGTGCAGCAACAGTTTGACACTGGAGCGCTGTCCACGCTTTTTTTTAAACGCACGAAATGCACGGGATTTGAGAGGAGTTTTGCGCTTGGCATTTTCCAAATAAGGATATCCTACTATGAATACTACGCTGGAATACTACAATGAATTTTCAAACGGCTACACTGGCTTCGTCTTTCCTGATCGAAAGGGGGTGTATCGTTGATATTTGTAGATAATAGACTCTGCATTTTAATGGTCAAATGGCGATTTCGGTATAAAAATGTAGACAAGGACCTTTAAGAGATTTAAAGGTTTAGAATGTGTCAATCCATTTCTATTGAAATAGAAACAACACTAAGCTGAATCATCGGCAGAAACTGTTTTGTGGTTTGTCTTGATTTGTGTTTGGTTGTTGTTGTTGTTGTTGTTGTTGTTGTTGTTGTTGTTGTTGATGATGATGTTGTTGTTGTTGTTGTTATTGCTTGCTTGCGTGTGTGTTTGTTTGTTTGTTTCTTTGTTTGTTGTTTTTTGTTGTTGTTCTTTGCTTGTGTGTTTGTTTGTTTGTTTGTTGTAGTAGTAGTAGTAGTAGTAGTAGTAGTAGTAGTAGTAGTAGTAGTAGTAGTAGAAGAAGTAGTAGTAGTAGCAGTAACAGTAGTAGTAGCAGTACCAGTAGCAGTAGTAGCAGTAGCAATATAAGTAGTAGTAGTAGTAGTAGTAGTAGTAGAAGTAGTGTTAGTAGTAGTAGCAGTAGCAGTAGTAGAAGAAGTAGTAGTCGTAGTAGTAGTAGTAGTAGTAGTAGTAGTAGTAGTAGTAGTAGTAGTGGCAGCAGTAGTTGTTGATTTCCTTCTGCATCTTGAACAGGGGCGGTATGCACCGACCAATGTCGTATCAGCAGATGTTTCTGACCGCTCAGGTATAGTACGTAGTGATCTTTCCTTTTAATCTTCCTGTTTTCACATTTCAAGACTGACCTTTAAAACAAATATCTAAGACAAGAAAAGGACAGAACAGATTGACTTTACCTGGTATGAACACACACACACACACACACACACACACACACACACACACACACACACACACCACACACACACACACACACATACACACACACATACACACACATACACACACGCAGGCACACACACACAGGCACACATACACACACACACACTCACACACACACACACACACACACACACACACACACACACACACACACACACACACACACACACACACAGAGTCGAACAAACACACATTAAGAGGTAGGTACTTGTATACTTTTATATGTATACATAGATATACTGACGCACATTATTCGTGGAACCAAAAGGCCATTTTGCTTAAAGGCACAGTAAGCCTCCCGTAAACCATCACAGATACTGTCAGGCTTTTACACACAGTACAAACACCCTTCCACTTGAACGCTCACCGAACGGGAACATCCTAGGCGCCCTACGTAAAGAGCGAGCAATTTTCAAAGAATTAATTTTGCGGATTGTCTCCTCACACAATCGGACCGTGGTGCGTTTTGGCGCTAGACCTAACTTTTAAAATCTAAATAATAAATTGACAGCTTGTTACACAAACATTCTTAAATCATAAAAGAA
>NC_090246.1:12676375-12681375 GCF_037325665.1 Littorina saxatilis
CTCCAATCCCAGTCATCCCGACGGTCGCAGTCGTGGAGCAGCGACAATTCTCTTGAGACTGACCTCACGGCTGTCATGCCCTTCCCGGGGCAAGGAGGCAGCCACTCGACCCCCTGCAGTCCTACCTTCCAGTCCGCAGCCTCTAATAAGGATTACCTGTACCTCTACAATCACCTGCCCCGAATCACCAGTGACACGGACTATGAGCGACTCGGCCGTAGCATGCATGGATTGTGCGAGGGATGCTTCTATTACAAAGACCTGGATTCCGACTCGGCCAGAATCCTGCTCCAAAACGCTCCGGAGGGTACTTTTATTGTGCGAGACAGCTCCGATCCCAAGTTTCTCTTCGCCCTCACGGTCAAAACCGCCCGCGGGGCCACTTCGGTTCGAATCCAGTACCACCACGGATTCTTTCAACTCGACTGTGAAGACCAGATGAAGAGAAAACTGCCCAGGTATGTTTATTTTGATGTTTTAAATAATACCCCGTATGTCGATAATGTGTCTAAACACTTGGACACAAGCATGATATTTAAGGCAAATTTCAAGACGCCTAATTTCAAAATAAATAATAGATAATGATAAAATGAGTAATTAAAAACTGTTAAATAAAAAATAAATACATAATGATAATAATAATATTAAATGATAATATTTAAAATAATGTCAAAACTACTATATATAATGTGAGATTTTTGTTTCTCCAAGATAAATTTTTTGTGTGTGTGTCTGAGTTGGGGGGAAAAAAAGGAATGGAACCAGAAATTTCGCAGAATTTGTAAAAGAGAAACCCGTAGAAAACAAAAGTAACTTACAATACCAGGAAATGAATAAATGAAAGTAGATTCTATACAATAGTGAACCACTGAAACAAAGACAAGAGAGAGAGAGAGAGAGAGAGAGAGAGGGGAGAAGGAGGTAGAAATCAATATTCGTTTTTTCACGTGCAACACGTGTTTTTTTTCCTCTTTTAGCAATTCGCAACGAGAGGATACAGATAAAGCTGTGGGTTTTATTGTTACCATCTATCTTTGTTAGTGATAACACCGTGTAAAACCTTGATTTAGCTGTGTTTTTAAATAGACTTAAAATTCCTGGATGTGTTTATATTTTTAGTGTCAAGGGTTTTTTGTGGCCGGTTTATGTTTTTGGTTGCGTCTGTTTGTCTCAGTGTTTGTGGCTAAGTGTCTCGATTATTGTATTTCCGCTCCTGTCTGTCCGTGTTTGACTATCTGTCTGTCTCTGTCTGTCCGTCTCAATGCGTGTCTGTTTGATTATCTGTCTGTCTGTGTCTGTCTCTCTGTCTGTCAGTCTGTTTCGTGTGTTTCTGTAATACGTACTTGCTCGTCTTTCAAGTTTTTCACGGTCTGTTTGTCTGTTTCTCTGTCTGTCTGTCTGTCTGTGTCTCAGTTTATCATTGCCTATGTATCTGTGTGTAGCAGTGAGTCAGTATCATTCTGTACAATATACCATCCTAGATTTCGGATTATACAACTTGCAGTGATGTTCTCCGACACAAATACTATTCAGAAAAGGCACGGCCTGGTCTTGTACACATAGCCAAGGTGGGCCTGCGATTGTCGAAACCAGCACGCCCTATCCCTGTTTACATTTCAAGTAGGCGCATATATTAATACCGAGAATTCCGGGAACTCCTTATTGAACACTTAATGGTGTCGCAGTCGTGTGCCTGTGAAAGTGAAAACTGACAGATATCTATATGGGTCAGGTCGCCACACACACTGCTTGTCAGTTCATCTGTTATAACAGGCTCTATTTCAACTGCCCACTACACTACCTGGTCTATTTCCTAGAAAAAAGCTGCGACCAGGTAGTTAGTTGTAGGTTTAAATATAATTATGCGTAGGCTGTAGCGTGCCATCTTTCATCGACACACGCTATCAAGGGCTTAGTGTTGTGAATTATACACTGTATCCGTTCTATAATTCGTGGACAGTTCCGCTACTTGTATTATTTTGCTGTTATTTTTCTTGATGTATGGTATCGCCTAATTACCGCATCATTTCACTGAATAAAGTAGATTTTTTTGTCATAACTCGGTGATAGGTTATATTACTTTTTTAAGACCCCCACACTCCCTGAAATTATTCCAACAAATCGACTTTTTGACACATCAGTTTCACTATTTTTAACATTATGTGGACGTAATGACCCTTTATGAAATTAGTCCTGCGAAATGGTTCAAACGGAAACTGAATGAAACTGACATGTACGCAACGACCCTGTCTTATACTTCTGGGCTTGCCGCTGAAATTGTCTTAATTAAACAGAAATTATCTGGTGACATCAGCAGCGTGTCTCCGTGCGTCACTGTCTCTGACAAATAGCAACTATATCACACGTGTGTTCAGTTCAGTTCAGTTCGGTTCAGTTTAGTTTAGTTCAGTTCAGTTCACTTCACTTCACTTCACTTCAGTGAATGATTCGTCACTTCAGAGTGATAACTTCAACATGATTTCTGATAAACTTTGTAGGCGACTGTGACAATGGGTTGAACGAGAAACAGCGAGTGATAACTTTTAAAGTAAAAGAAACGTAGGCTTTTTGATTGTGACAGGTTATGACGATGGTTATGAACAGGGAAAAACAAATACAGTTATAACTTTCAAAGTAAAAGAAATGTAGGCTTTCTGATTGTGTCAGTTAAGAAATGTTGCCATGACAATGGTTTGAACAAGGAACTAGAAGTGATCAAGCGACAACAAGTAATACATTTAAAGTAAAAGTTATAGCTTTGATTTTATCGGTTCAAAAAAATGAAAAGCTTATTCATTATTGTCTAGTATTTCTGCTGATTTTGTTAAGTCTTTTTGTTTTACACCCCTTTCACAGGTACTGTCATAATAGTTCAACTACAAACAACAAACAAAAAAAGGCTTAACGGGTATTTCATTAACTTGCTTTGTGTGCTAACTTTAATATGTATTTCCTGAAAAATGATCAGACTGTGATCAATTTCAAATTCCAAAGTCCACATTTCCATTTAAATCTTCCGCACTTAGTAGTGATGAAAAAAATACGACAGGAATGACACACATAAAAATTTCCCCATTATCACAGTGATATCGAATTATTCTCTGCCGTAGCAGAACATTTCCATTCTTACGTAATCTCCATTTTTAGGTGAACATTCTCCAGGTGTACGTGCCTTGATGAGGGATGCTATTTTCTGCTGTAACAGACTATTCCCGTTCTAGAATATTTTCCCATCATAAGTTACATGTTGGATAATTTGATGCCGTAACAGACTGTTGTTAGTTTTACGTAACGTCTGTTGTAGGTGAAAATCTGTCCTATTGTTACACAACATTTTATTGAACTGACTTTCGTTTTCACTTCGAACTTCCAGTGAAGGTTGCTTCCACTTTCGTTTTCCCGAACTCGTACTTTCTGTTTTCGGCTTTATGTGTACTGTAAGTCTCCTGCCTTTTCCGAGAAATCGACCTTTTTGCAAAATGTTGCGTGCAATCTGTGCGTCTGCTAGCTTAGACTTTGAGCAGAACATTGACCTTCCCGTCGATCGATATTAAACGCAATGTGATGCAGTTCTCTCTCTGTCTCTCGCTCTCTCTCTCTCTCTCTCTCTCTCTCTCTCTCTCTCTCTCTCTCTCTATCTCGTTCTGTCTATCTGTTTGTCTGCCTGCCTGTCTGTCTGACTGTCTGCCTGTCTGTGTGACTATCTGTCTGTCTGTCTGTGTCTGTGTCTGTGTCTCTATCTGTCTCTCCCTTTCTTTTTGCGCGCGGCCCGGTCTTATTTCTATTTTGTGTGTGCCTGTATGTGTCAGTTTGATAGACCCTGCTCCATTTGCACTTTTAATCTTAGATTTAAACAAGTTGCGTAAGACGAAAATACAACATTTAGTCAAGCTCAGTCGAACTCACAGAATAAAACTGAACGCATTGCATTTTTTCCGCAAGACCGTACACTCGTAGCATCGTCTGTCCACCGCTCGTGGCAAAGGCAGTGAAATTAACAATCCAGAAAAGCGCGGTAGCGGTTGCGCTGAGGAGGATAGCACGCTTTTCTATACCTCTATTCTTTTTAACTCTCTGAACGTGTTTTTAATCCAAACATATCATATCTATATGTTTTTGGAATCAGGAACGGACAAGGCATAAGATGAAATTGTTTTTAAATCGATTTCGGAAATTTAATTTTAATCATAATTTTTACATTTTTAATTTTCAGAGCTTGTTTTTAATCCGAATATAACATATTTATATATTTTTGGAATCAGAAAATGATGAAGAATACGATAAACGTAATTTTGGATCGTTTTATAAAACAAAAAGTTTAATTACAATTTTTCAGATTTGTAATGACCAAAGTCATTAATTAATGTTGTAGCCACCAAGCTGAAATGCAATACCAAAGTCCGGCCTTTGTCGAAGATTGCTTGGCCAAAATGTCAATCAATTTGATTGAAAAATGAGGGTGTGACAGTGCCGCCTCAACTTTTACAAAAAGCCGGATATGACGTCATCAAAGACATTTATCCCAAAAATGAAAAATAACTTCTGGGGATATTATACCCAGGAACTCTCATGACAAATTTCATAAAGATTGGTCCAGTAGTTTACTCTGAATCGCTCTACACACACACACATACAGACCCTCGTCTCGATTCCCCCCTCTATGTTAAAACATTTAGTCAAAACTTGACTAAATGTAAAACAAGTCGCGTAAGGCGAAAATACAATATTTAGTCAAGTAGCTGCCCTTTTTCAGCAAGACCGTATACTCGTAGCATCGTCAGTCCACCGCTCATGGCAAAGGCAGTGAAATTGACAAGAAGAGCGGGGTAGTAGTTGCGCTAAGAAGGATAGCACGCTTTTCTGTACCTCTCTTTGTTTTAACTTTCTGAGCGTGTTTTTAATCCAAACATATCATATCTATATGTTTTTGGAATCAGGAACCGACAAGGAATAAGATGAAAGTGTTTTTAAATTGATTTCGAAAAAAAAATTTTGATAAT
>NC_090246.1:12686375-12696375 GCF_037325665.1 Littorina saxatilis
TTTATCTCATAGCCCGAGTACTTTGCAGCTGGAGGTTTATCAAGTAGCAATTGTTGTATTGGCATTGTTTTTTCTAGTATCACCGTTCGTATGAGCAGTTTTTATCTTTGTGTCAGTCTCTTGTTCTGTTTATATTTCCTCTCACTGAATAGTCAGTGTATCGTGTAATAGTTCTAAGTGGTTGATAGTGGTGGAGGTTGAGGCGGTGGTCGTGGGGGGGGGGGGGGGGGGGGGGTAGAGAATGAAGTGTCTGGACAGGAGTGGTGTATTTCAAAGTTTTGTTGGTATTATTTTCTGCGTGGGTTTCCGCACTTTTCGTTAGGTATGGTCTCGGAAATATTTCAATCGTCTGGTGCCCTACTTTTTTGTTTTTAGCTGCTGTCTGTTTTGTTATTTTTGTCTGAAATGCAGTTTAAGGATCGGTCTCATATACATGTATATGCCCTGTAAACGTATGTCTATTCCGCGAACCAGTTTCGGAAGGCGATTAGCTGTCAAGGCTATGAGGCAGACAAAAGAGAGGATCCCGAGAACTAGGGGAAATACCTGTCTCCTCATGTCATTCACACCACCACAAAACCGCCACATTTCTATGAGAGTCTGTCAGTCATTCTAACGGTCCCTCCACGTCCCCCCCCCCCTCCCTACCTCCCACTCCACTCATCCCCTTTTGTCAGTTGTCAGTTTATTGTCGTCGTGTGTCCTTTTTCGCGAAACGGACGGACCTGTGAAATATTTCCGCTTAGCAGAAATTGCTGCCGACATGCTATAACTATAAGGCTCGAAACGGAGATATAAAGAGCCGAAGGCGTCATTGAAGAAATAGAGGAAAGTGCTTGTGTAATAATGTTAGTGTCATTCAGAGAAGAGAGATAGAGATTGGATAAGGTGCTTTTGTAATGTGAATGTCATTCACCACGTGCGAAACTGAATGAGTAAACGGGGCGGGATTCCTGTGATAGTGTGTAGGTTTTTCTGATTTTCCTGATATTGAGGATACAATCTCAAACCCTTTGACGAGGTGTGGTCAATCGTTTCCCAATACAGGAAGCAACTTAGGTTTATAATTTTCCCGACGGTGAAACCAACGGT
This sequence comes from Littorina saxatilis, assembly GCF_037325665.1. Lineage (NCBI taxonomy): Eukaryota > Metazoa > Mollusca > Gastropoda > Littorinimorpha > Littorinidae > Littorina > Littorina saxatilis. Next base: position 12,687,468 of record NC_090246.1, read on the forward strand.
TTTGATTGGTTGAGGGGATTGTGTAGCGTGGTTGATATTGCAACATTATCACCCCCCCGTAGGCTGTCGTGTAAGATAGGTATTTCTAGCGAAGGACTTTCTAACAAGTAGGACATTCAAGATCCTTTTTTCTTTAAAATCATAAGTTTACGTCTAGCTGTTGGATGTTAAGATTTCGCTTGAGATTTGTCCTCTGTTTCCCCTCTCTGTAAAAAACAGTGAATGAGTTTTAGGGGAAAAGCAAATAGCAATAACCAACAGAAGACTGTATAGCCTACATAATGAAGTCATAAACAATTGTTTAAATCTTTCACCGACCAAACTCCCCCTTTTCTAAGATTCAAACCAATCTCCTCCTCTCCTCCCCCCCATTTCCTCTATATTCTCTCTAATTAAACAATAATCATAATGATTATGGAGCAGTTGTGTTGTATATATATATGTCATTAATCATTCCGTGTTGTTTTGAATTAAGTGTACCTCATACTTCATTATGTCGAAAACGGGTCTTTGAAGAATGTATTATTGAAGATAGTTTGTCTTCAATTTTAATTTTAGTTGCACTGCCGGCAATCATGTCATAAATGCATGCTTGTAAAAGTTTAGATTTGCAGTTAAATATGTTATTTATAAGACGAGCCTTTTTGTGAAACAAGATAAAACATACTCACTTGTCTCTGAATCAAACTCAAAATGTCTGTCAAGTTTTTCATGAGAGAGAGAGAGAGAGAGAGAGAGACAGAGAGAGAGAGAGAGAGAGAGAGAGAGAGAGAGAGAGACAGAGAGAGAGAGAGAGAGAGAGAGAGGTGCTGGTGTTTGTGTCTGTCCGTCCGTCTGTCCGTTTGTCTGTCTGTCTGTTTGGCGGTCTGCCTGCCTGCCTATCTTTCTGTCAGTGTGTGTGTGTGTGAGTATTCACACAAAAACATTCTGTTTTGTACGCTGAAGTTCAGATTTTATTCACACACACACACGCACACACACACTCACACACACACACACAGACACACACACAGTCACACACACACACGCACACACACACACACACACACACGCACACACACACACACACACACACACGCACACACACACGCGCGCACGCATTCAAACACATATACACACATACACCCAACCTGAAAGTACATGCTCAGCTGTATTCTTGCATTTCACATTCGAAAAGCGCACACCAAAACAAAAATTAACAAAGCAATTTGCACTCATTTACACAAAACTTGCTTGCAAAAATGTAGGTCAGTGTCACCAATAATTATAACTTTACAAGGAAGAAACTTTGCCCAGAGGCGTCTTCAGTTATAATTAGAAAATTAAACTAGACTTACGCTATGAAGTTGAAGTTTAATTGAAATTATTAAGAGTCTATTGACAGGAACGGAGGAGTTACGTGAGTAATGCGCGCGTGTTTGCTTCACCCAAACACATTATATGAACAGGCGATATAAATCCACACCAGAGCGCAATGTATACAAATAGAAGCGGCATGCGGTAATGGCTAACACAGTTTGCATGCGTTTCTGGGGAAAAAAAGCCCGGAATAGGACAAAACACTTCGGCCTAGTGCTGAACTGAAAAGTTAGCGCTCAGCTAAATTACTGGTAATTCTCAGAAACGTGCGCGCGTGTCTCCCTCTCCACAAGAAATAATAACATGTCGCGTAAGGCGAAATTACTACATTTAGTCAAGCTGTGGAACTCACAGAATGAAACTGAACGCACTGCATTTTTTCACAATGACCGTAGTCCGCCGCTAGTGCAAAAGGCAGTGAAAGTGACGAGCCTGTTCAGCGCGGTAGCGGTTGCGCTGTGCTGCATAGCAGGCTTTACTGTACCTCTCTTCGTTTTAACTTTCTAAGCGTGTTTTTAATCCAAACATATCATATCTATATGTTTTTGGAATCAGGAACCAACAAGGAATAAGATGAAATTGTTTTTCTTCTTCTTCTTCGGCCTTCCATTGTTTTTAGAACGATTTCGGACATTTATTTTTAATCATAAATTTTATATTTTTAATTTTCAGAGCTTGTTTTTAATCCGAATATAACATATTTATATGTTTTTGGAATCAGAACATGATGAAGAATAAAATAAAAGTAATTTTGGATCGTTTTATAAACAAATAATTTTAATTACAATTTTCAGATTTTTAATGACCAAAGTCATTTATTAATTTTTAAGCCTCCATGCTGAAATGCAATACTGAAGTCCGGCCTTTGTCGAAGATTGCTTGGCCAAAATTTCAATCAATTTGATTGAAAAATGAAGGTGTGACAGTGCCGCCTCAACTTTTACAAAAAGCCGGATATGACGTCATAAAAGACATTTATCGACAAAGTGAAAAAAACGTCTGGGGATTTCATACCCAGGAACTCTCATGTAAAATTTCATAAAGATCGGCCCAGTAGTTTAGTCTGAATCGCTCTACACACACACACGCACAGACACAGACACAGACACAGACACACACACACACACACACACACACACACACACACACACGTACACACACACACACACACACACACACACACACACACACCACGACCCTCGTCTCGATTCCCCCTCTATGTTAAAACATTTAGTCAAAACTTGACTAAATGTAAAAACAGTCACCATAGCTCCTAGGCCTAGAAATCTGGCGTTTTTGTGGTGGCGTGGTGTTAATGGTTATGAGAAGTATCTGCAGAAAATGTTATTATTCCTAGTGTTTTGAATAGAAACGATGTTTTCTGTTTTCTCCTACGTGTTTCGTTCATGTTGGCTCACGTAAGTGTAGCCTATGCGATCGTAACTGTGTCTGTCTGTGCGTGCGTGCGTGCGTGCGTGCGTCTGTGCGTGTGTATGTCTGTGGTAGAAACTCTAACATTTGAAGACGTCACATTACATTGACGTCACATTATGACGTAAGAGGGTTAGACGTCACGCGAAGGAAGTACTGAAAGTCTCGGTCATTATTATTTTGAGCGCGCCGAGACTAGTTGGCAGTCGTGTCCTTGTAAGTAGGCTACATGCAGACAGACAGATCTAGATCTAGTGTCTCGCTTTCTTGCACAGTTTCACCTATGCTCTTTCTGTGTGTGTGTGTGTGTGTGTGTATGTGTGTGTGTGTGTGTGTGTGTGTGTGTGTGTGTGTGTGTGTGTGTGTGTGTGTGTGTGTGTGTGTGTGTGTGTGTGTGTGTGTGTGTGTGTGTGTGTGTGACGGAGTGATTGAGTTTGTGTTACTGTTTGTCGATTTCTTACGTGAGCCTTGATGGCTTCGCCTCTTGTGTTTGTTTGTTTGTTTGGTTGGTTGGTTCGTGTTTGTTTTTTTCTCTCCCCTGTTTGTTTGTTTGTTTTTGTTTTGTTTTCTTTTCATGCCTTTTTATCTTTAGTCAAGTTTTGTTATATTTAGTCAAGTTTTGACTAAATATTTTAACATCGAGGGGGGATCGAAACGAGGGTCGTGGTGTATGTGCGTCTGTCTGTCTGTCTGTGTGTGTGTGTGTGTGTAGAGCGATTCAGACTAAACTACTGGACCGATCTTTATGAAATTTGACATGAGAGTTCCTGGGTATGAAATCCCCGAACGTTTGTTTCATTTTTTTGATAAATGTCTTTGATAACGTCATATCCGGCTTTTCGTGAAAGTTGAGGCGGCACTGTCACGCCCTCATTTTTCAACCAAATTGGTTCAAATTTTGGTCAAGTAATCTTCGACAAAGCCCGGACTTCGGTATTGCATTTCAGCTTGGTGGCTTAAAAATTAATTAATGAATTTGGTCATTAAAAATCTGAAAATTGTAAAAAAAATAAAAATTTTCAAAACGATCCAAATTTACGTTTATCTTATTCTCCATCATTTGCTGATTCCAAAAACATATAAATATGTTATATTCGGATTAAAAACAAGCTCTGAAAATTAAATATATAAAAATTATTATCAAAATTAAATTGTCCAAATCAATTTAAAAACACTTTCATCTTATTCCTTGTCGGTTCCTGATTCCAAAAACATATAGATATGATATGTTTGGATTAAAAACACGCTCAGAAAGTTAAAACAAAGAGAGGTACAGAAAAGCGTGCTATCCTTCTTAGCGCAACTACTACCCCGCTCTTCTTGTCAATTTCACTGCCTTTGCCATGAGCGGTGGACTGACGATGCTACGAGTATACGGTCTTGCTGAAAAATGGCAGCTACTTGACTAAATATTGTATTTTCGCCTTACGCGACTTGTTATCTTCTGTTTTTGTTTGTTGTTTGTTTGTATTGTTCGTTTGTTTTTGTTGCCGTTGTTGTTTTAGTGTATGTGTTTGTTTGTTTTTTATAATCAATCTTGTATGAAGTTAACACATATTTTTGAATAGACTATACAAAATAAATAAACTAAAGATCTTAAAATATTTTAAAATAAAACACTTAAATACAGTCCATAGCTAATTTTTAAAAAATCGATGTACAAAGATGTATTTATTTATCTATTGTGTCCTGGGAAAGTCACTTTAACATCACTTTAACGCCACTTTAACGTCTCAATACCATCAGAGGTACCGAGACAGTGTCGGTGACAATAATCTGATACCGTGACGTAAGATAGCGCAACACTCAAATGACTCACGTCACAATGTAGACTGTTGTCAACGTCATCGAAACCTAGCTTGACGCACGCAGAGTGATCGCGCTTTGTTATTTTTTCTAAACCGGTATTACTAGCACGGCAGAAAGAATACATCCTGCCCATACCGGTCACTTTATCACGACATCCGGTCAAACTAAGGCGTGATTTTTACACAGAAGCTGCTCTATTTTATACGAAAAACAGTCAGATGAAATCAAAACCTGTATGACTTTGACCAGTTGACGATTTCCTTTTGGCATTTTCCACTAAAACCGGTAAAATGCCGGACATTTCCGGTAAGCGCGGACACCTCAATCTTGTCTTATTTTCAAAACACGTGTATGCTTCAGCTCTGCGAATGAATTTTTGTTTTGTTTGTTCCCAAACTGTAGACAAATACCTTATGATTTCATTATGGAACTGTGTGAGAAATTGGGATTATGAATGGTAGTTCCTATAAAGTATTCAACTTTTTCAGGGCACTGATACATTGCTGATGGGGTTGTTGTTGTTTTTCAAAATAAAGGAAGAGAGACAAAAAATAATACATTCCCTGTAATTGAAAGTGTTCCACCAAACTTGAAAGGAAAAGCAAAGCTCCATATTGTGTAACTAAAAGGCACACTCAGCTTCCCGTAAACCATCAATTTCTGGTCACAGACAGTCAGGCTTTTACACACAGTACAAACACCCTTTCGTTTAAACACTCACCGCTTGAGAACATCCTAGGTGCCCTCCGTAAAGAGCGAGCATTTTTCAAAGAATTTGTTTTTGCGTGGCCAGCCGGATTGTCTACTAGAACGAACTTTTAAAATCTAAATAATAAATTGACAGCTTGTAAGACAAACATTCTTAAATCATTAAAGATTTCTTTTTTCATTAAGACAAGATCAGTACAACTCGAAGTTCTGAAAGTTTGAAAAAGGGAGCCCGGAATCAAGCCACACGAGGTCGTGTTTCCCCAAGCAGACTAATTTTCTGCATATCGCTTCCTCCTTTGAAGCCAACCGCCGCCGACAAGTTCATGTGACTCGCAGTCGTTTGTTGCATTTTAGATTCAGAGGTACACAATAACGTGCTATTGCAGATACAGTGAGTCGCATTGAAATCACAAACTGACGACGAAATTGTGAGAAAAAAAGGAAAGTGTGTGACACGGGTCCACGATGGCTCTGGGGTAAAATAAACCACGAAATCTGGTGTGTGGTTTACGCAAGTCAAATAGCCATTAAAACAAACTGTGTCATTTAATGCTATTAAATGCTATTGCAAGTGTGTTCCGTAAGGTTAGAACTGCTTTTTTCGTGAGAAGATTTAAATCGTTCTGTAAACCATTTGGGACAGACTGTGGCTTTAACAGAGAGACAACAAAATAATACATTCCCTGTAAATGAAAAATTTACACCAAAGAAGGAAAAGCAAAGCTCCATATTGTGTAACTTAAAGACAACACGGAAACAACACATTTATACCTAGTGTATTTATCGGAAAATAGGGCGTGTCCCTGGCTGTTTCTGCACTCAAGACAGTTTGTCCTGTCTTCGCTTTGCTTCGTTCGTTCTTTAAATCTGTTCTTTTAATGCAATTTCTAAAACAATGTACGTTTTGAAGAAGGAACTTGTTTATTGTCAACTACAACATTTTAGATAGGACAAAAGTTGCATTCTTTCAAATTGCAAAGAATGAGTTTGTTTCGTCAGAGAACGGAGACAAAATTAACGTTTTTTTGGCACTGAACTGAACAAGAAGTGAACGATGGACTTTAAAACTATGCCTTCTTTTGACGAACGGTGTGCAATGCTATTATTGTTTGATCAGTGCGGTCTTGTGCGCTCGCTTCAAACTCGCAATGGCTACAACTGACCTTGGGAACGAAAATACGCGCTCACACAACCAGGGACCCATTTTCTCAGAAACGATACGATCATGTTCCTCGCAAGAAGGGTTTCGACTCAACAGCTTGCAGGGCCACAGTTATGTGTGTGATGTATTTAAACATGGGCTGGCGACCCGGCGACCCAGAAAGTTTCAAGCTTAGAACCGCTGTTTACGCACCGAGCAGGGCCGGACCAAATGAGTTGTAAGGGGGGGGGGGGGGGGGGGTCCTCCTTTTTTTGGGGGGGCAAATCAGCGAAAAAAAAACGAAAAAAAAAACCCACTCAAAGCAAGGTACATGCTTTTTCCAGGGGTGGGGTTCCGGAACCCCTGGAACCCCCCCCCCCCCCCCCCCCGGGTCCGGCCCTGCCGAGTAAGCGAGTTGTGATTGTTCGGTTTTTAATCGATTTCTTTGTGCAAAGCTCAATTGGTTGTTGTTCTGTTGTTGTTCTTTTTTTAAGTAGAGCACTGATGAATATGGTAACATTATTCATCTATTTTGATTTTAATCATGAAAAGCAGGAATTGAAACCAACAACGGAAAAAAACACTCAAAAAAATAAACATTCTTGAAACGGGTGTAAGAGTATTTTTCTTTGTGAGCAATAGACAATTTTCGGAAATAACTCCGTCGGGTTTGTATTGGTTGTGAAAGAGTGAATGCCCTTGCTTTTCCTCTGACGACTAACTTCACACATGCTCCTGTCCACGTGTGTCCGACACACCCCTCGCTAGTGATTGGCCCCTCCAATGTTTGTCCGAGTAAAAAGCAAGGACATTCACTCTTTCACAACCCATACAAACCCGACACAGTTATTTTCGGAATTCGTATATAAAAAAATCCTTAAAAAAATCAAAGAAACGAAAAAAAGGCAACAACATAATTGTATAACAATGCTTGCCTTATCACCTTTGGAGGCGGCAAGACAGGACTGAGTCTGAATTATTTTAATAGCCCTATAACAATATGCTTTTGCTGACCTCATGGTTTGCCACATGGTTGTCTTACAAGGAGACAACAGCAATCAGAACTTATAACAAACGGATCTGTACAATCCTATTGTAGGGTGTCCCGGTGTAACACAAAATATTTACTCCACGAAAAATTTACTCCGGAGTAAAAATTTCGTACGAAATTCTTACTCCGAGTACACATTTCGTACGAGAAAAGAACTCCCCAAGGCACGAAAAAATTACTCCCTCTACGAAATTTTTACTCCCCATTTTTTTCACTTCCAGTGAAAATCTCGTACGCGAAAATGGGATGCGGGCGAAGGGATAATGCCAATATTTGATCTCGCGCAAACGAATGTCGCGCTAGCCTCCCTCCACTCCTTCCACCACCAAGACTAACAGGGGACAAGGGAGTCAAAATTTCGTACACCTGGCATGGGAAGTTAAATTGCTCGTGTTAGGGTGAAGTAATTTATTCGTTTTTTTATTCGTCAGGGGAGTAACATTTGTGTACGAAATGTTAACTCGGAACTCACCTGTCGTGGGGAGTAATTTCTCGTGTAATGGGGGAGTGCTTTTTTCGTAAAGGGAGTAATATTTTCGTACGAAATTTTTACTCCGGAGTAAAAATCTCGTGGGAGTAATTTTCTCGTGTTACACCGGCAAACCGACGTACAGGAAACGCAGATCTATAAATAGCTCTTGTTCATAGCCGAAAGACAACTCTGCAGAGCAGCGCAGCAGTTGTGAAAGGGGGACTACTGCGTCACGCTGTCACAGAGTATTGATATACACAGTATAGGGTTGAGTGATCGATCTTTTTGGATTTTGATAATGAAATGGAAAAACTGAAAATGAAACCAACAACGGAAAAATACAACTTTAATACAGTTCAATACAACTTTATTGTCTAAACGTAAAATAAAACACCTCTGGAGATAATAAACATGTGAAATTTCATGAAGATCGGTCCAGTAGTTTTGTCTGAATCGCTCTATACACACGCACGCACACACATACACCACAACCCTCGTCTCGATTCTCAGTCTATGTTAAAACATTTAGTCAAAACAAGGCCATTGGCATGTTAACACGGAAGTCGGTGTAATCTATACCAAGCACTTCTAACACTAATACTATCAGCACAATGGGTTTCTTGGTAACGTCGCCTAATGAAATGTGATTGGTTGATTTGACATTCTTCGTGGCTAATGAACTATATACGCCTAACTTCCTTTTCCTCGCACGAGATGCGTTTGAACTTAGTTAAAAGATTGAAAACAATCACCGAGGCATATTGTATACGAATTCTATGTTTTGCATATATATACTAGCAGTTGATAGTGTAAAGCCTATAAGTGTAAGCATGCTGTTATACAACAACGTAACATATAGAGGAAGACAATTCAACTTTCTTTTACAATCTGAATCTTTGTAATAAATAAAACCTTCCCAGAGTCTGCGTGACCT
>NC_090246.1:12701375-12703875 GCF_037325665.1 Littorina saxatilis
GACCCAGACAAAAACGGACACCCCTTCTCCCCCTTTCCTCCCTACCAACCTCGTTTCATGGATTTCTGACTGAACCCTAAACTAGCTTTCAGTTTTTCCGTTGGGGGGAACAGCAACGGGTGGAGCAGCAGTAGCAACAACAACAACAACAACAACAACAACAACAACAACAACAACAACAACAACAACAACGACGACAATAAAACAACAATAACAATAGCACGACAATTGAGGAAAAGCCAGATGGACCAACAAACCAAGAAGGATAAGGATAAGATTCATAATTATGGTTCTGTGAGGTTACCCTCATGGAAATTCGGGCTGCTTTCTCCCTGAGGAAAGCGAGCTGCCATACAGTACACGCCGCTACCCATTCTTTTCGTGTGTTTTTCCTGCATGCCGCGTGCGTGTATTCATGTTTCCAGGCCCTGAGACTTTCGCTGTGAACTTGGGTTCTTTATCGTGCGCATGCGTGCAAACAGGGGTGTTCGGACACCGAGGAGAGTCTGCACAAAGTTGACTCTGGGAAATAAATCCTTCGCCGAACCCACGCCGATAGCGACAACTGGTTTTGAAGCCAGCGCCGCTACCGACTGAGCAATTTCCCCGCCCAACAAACAAAACAACAACGAATAACTGAAAACAAACTAAAATACACAAATATTAACCAAACCAACAATAACAAAACACAGAAAGAAAGACAGAAAGACAGAAGAAGAAAAGAAACGAAATGTAAACTCGGAGATCGCAGTTTTTGTTGTCGTCTGTCATTTGAGCGTTGATGCGTTAAGCTGCCGTTATGTGCCATACATGGCCCAGCTCATCCAGCTTCAGCATGTTTTTATATCGGAGTGGTCCTTCTCCTAGACTGGTGGCTTTACAGGGCTGTCGAGTCCAGTCTACCCGGCTATTTGGCCATAGCTGGCTGGTTTGTTTATCTGAGGTGACCTTCCCCAGGGCTAGAACTTAAGATGCGGCTCTTGATCGCATGATGCTCCCGTCATTGGAGACCTGGGGTATTTCTTGAGTGTAACAGTGCCACCTGTTATCCCGCCCCATCCTGTTGGAAGCACCGCCAGTTGGTCCGCGACTGCTTATTCGTCCTGGCAAGCCTGGCTTATTTCGCAGCTAACCTCCATATCTGAAGGCCATCTCACTATCCGCCACCTGTGAACGCGCCTGGTTGGGGGTGGTCGCCCCTACTGTCCCAGGGGAGATCGCAGTTTGTTTGATGAATTAATTTTTTAAACCAAATCTTACAAAACCAATTCATCAAAAAATGTCCACTGTCTGTATATATTTGACAGGGAGACTACTGCGTCACCCTTCACAGCAGTCTCTGCAGAGTTGTCTGTCGGCCTTGACGGCTTGAACGTAGGCTATTTATAGTAGCTCAACGTTACTTTTTTGTACGCCAGTCGCCGGACAGACACCTGTTAGAGTTCTATTTGTGATCGGGAACTTTGCTCTTGGGAACTTTTGTGCACCCATGGCAGGTTTTAAAGGGCTATTGATTTAGCTAAAGAATCTCATTCCTGTTTGAATGGCGGCTTTGCCTCCAAACAGTAATTGATATGCTTCGGGCACTCTGTTACATTTGGCGCTAGCGAGCAGGGACGGGACTCGACATGATAATTATGATCAGGACTTGCGTCATCGCCACTGGTTCATTTTTGTGCTGTTCCCATCCAAGGAACCTCGAAGGGACTTAAAAATTCCTTAACGGGTTCATAGTTCGGAACTTAGGAACATATACTTTAGTCAAACGGGATGGCGAGTTTGGCAGGGAGACTACTGCGTCACCCTTCACAGCAGGCACTGCAGAGTTATCTGCCGGCCTTGACGGCTTGAGTGTGGGCTATTTATAGTACCTCGACGTTTCTTGTACGTCAGGTCGCTGGTTCGAATCCGGGCCGGGACGGACACAGGTCAACCTTATGTGCAGACCCAGAGACGGTATCCATCTCCCACCCCCTTGTCACCAAAGTGGCACGTAAAAGACCTCGGTCATTCTGCCATAAGTGCAGATGGCTGACTACCACCTAAACACGCATACACTTGTGTATCTCATCTAAAGTCGGGTTAAAACCCGGGAACATGCCCCTGTTGGCTTTGCCGTGAGGGCGTACAGCTTGAATTTCTCTCTCCCCCCCCCCCCCCCCCTTGTACGTCGCCGGTTACACACACGGATCAATAGACGAATTCTAAAAATAACTCTGTTGGGTTTGTATGGTTTGTGAAAGAGTGAGTAACCTTGCTGTACTCAGACAAACATCACGTGGTTCCTGTACACGTGTTTGACTCGGAGACACACCCTCTCGCTACTGTCTGGCGTGTAATGTCTAGTTTCACAAACGGGAAGAAACTGACGTTACCGGTACGCGGGGAGGGTATCACCTATCAAGCTCGCACTTTTCCAAAAAGTAAAGCATAATGTTTGGACCGGTTTCAGTCTCTCCTCACTCCTTGCTTGTTTACTTCGAGCACGTGTTGGCCGGAA
>NC_090246.1:12708875-12711375 GCF_037325665.1 Littorina saxatilis
TGACAGTTTCAGGATTTTATGCCTACATTCGAGACGTTACCGGTATTTTTTCAGGTGTTATGTAATGTTCCAGACAGTGTTTTAAAACCCGTTGCAGTTGCCAGAATCAGCCAGAGTGTTGAGTTTTGGTATGTGTGCGACTGGGAGGGTGCTCTGGAAGAAAGCAACCCGTATATCCGTTAGGGATACCTTACAGACCTTCCTACCTTGTGTTTATATATAAACATCTTCATCTTCATCTTCATCCGTTTAGCGACCACAATCGTCTTATGAATTATTCTGCCGCTGTTTTGTGCTTGCTGGATATTTTCGTGTTTCTGTAATCCACCGAACTCTGACATGGATTACAGGATCTTTTCCGTGCGGGCTTGGTCTTGTGCTTGCGTGTACACACGCAGGAGGATAAGGCACTGACAGTTCTGTACATAAGGATCAGAAAAATCTCCATCCTTAACACTCAACTTTCCGCATGTAGGAGGCCGATGTCTTATCCCTTTGGCCTGCGCGCCCGTAACGCTTGTTACGTTTGTTTCTTTATTCTTTAGATTGGTCCCTCTTTCAGGCGAAGGCCAGATGTTAAAAACGAGAGAGAAAAACACACAGCACAGATCACTGTTGATTCTATTACAGTCATGACATAAATAATTGTTTTATGTACATTATAGATACGTGGTTGTTTCCAAAATGTCTTACAGAGGAAGGAAGGTATACCTTTAAAAGAAGCTTGGAGACTTTTCATTTTTCTTTAGTTTTTCTTCAAATCATTATTTTTCTCTTTTTTTCCCTTTTTCAGACCTCCATGTTAAACGGCAAGTTTATACAGACACAAAACGAATGCACCCCTTTCCTCACAGCCCTTCGGAGAATCTCTTTTGCGACTCAGTCATCCGGCACTGAGATTAAAATGACAGTTTTAAACACCCTTTCTCTCTTTCAGCGAATCGCGTTTTTAGAACTTCTTCTATCTTCGATTGAAATAACAACCAATTAAAATCAAATCAAACTAGATTTAGATGTTTCCGGGTAGAATGACATGTTTAATGTGTTGGCATGCAATGTATATAATACCCCTTTAATCTTGAGGCTGAGTTCTACCTCTGAGAAAAGCGGTAAGCTGTTTTCAAGTGAACTTTTCTGTTAGTTCAAGGAGCGCCAAGGTCAGAAATAGCAACTAGGGCTTAATTTCAAAGATAAGGACTGACACTTGTGTTATCAGCCATCCATACAACCACTGCCGATGACGTTTCTAAGATTATATATTGTGTGTGTGTGTGTGTGTGTGTGTGTGTGTGTGTGTGTGTGTGTGTGTGTGTGTGTGTTTGAATGTGTGTGTGTGTGTGTGTGTGTGTGTTTGCGTGTGTGTGTGTGTGCCTGTCTGTCTGTCTGTCTGTCTGTCTGTCTGTCTGTCTGAGTGTCTGTCTGAGTGTCTGTCTGTCTGTCTGTCTGTCTGTCTGTCTGTCTGTTCATCTACCTGTATATCTTCCTCTCAGTATGTACGCTAGATGTGTGATTTACAAAACCTTTTTTACAATTATTTTAGTGAAAAAAGCAACATTTCCCGCCCAGACAAAATGTTACCGTCGGCAGTGGCTGCATGCCAGTTGCGAATTAGGGACATGTGTTTTGAATACGTACGCTATCAACCTTACCCAGATATTTGTGCCCTCCCTTTGTCAAAAATCAACGAACTGCAACGGTTAAAAGTTCATGGAATTAAACCGGACACACTCCCCGCGTATAATCAAATATATTTTTAGAGCCAGGCAGTACCCACGCTCTATAAAAAGAATAATACGAAAAGAATACCTGGAAGACCAGGTAATGCATGGCCGATCATTAACAGCCACTGAACAACAAAGCGTCTTCTGTGGGGCGTGGTCTTAAAAGAAACACTGTCCTTCTTTTGGCCAACACGCTTGTACAGTACTGCGAAATAGTCAAACGATCATGTTTGTGTGTGTGTGTGTGTGTGTGTGTGTGTGTGTGTGTGTGTGTGTGTGTGTGTGTGTGTGTGTGTGTGTTTTTTCGTTTCACAATAGAACAATACAAGTATAATAACATTGCGACAATGTCCAAAAAATCCAACGATCGTGTTAAAATGTTTAAGACGTTTAAGAAGTGACTAGTCTTTTGCACGTGGGACTTAATAGAGGCTCTGGATTTAGATAGTGTTGTACTAGTCAAACGCATATCCATTACTGTTTTGTTTTGTTTTGTTACGAACATTAATTTGCCGATGAAAATAAATCACAGCAACATTTCTCTCAGTATTGGAAAATAAGCTCGATAGTTTCCAAGACGTTTTTGTTTGTTGTTTTGACACCGTGGATACTTAAAAACAATACCGCAAGGCTTGGTATATGATACCAGGTTTACATGATTTGTTTAAAATATTGAAATGCGAGCACACAAAAACAACTACAAAAAACAACAAGTTAAAACTTGGTATCCCACAGCAAGCAATCTAGTATTCTAGTATTTTTACTTTCAGTAATTGCGT
>NC_090246.1:12716375-12721375 GCF_037325665.1 Littorina saxatilis
GGTTACGTGTGAGCTCGTTTGCCCATTTGGGTTCCCCACACTATATTCTGAGAGCTTAGTCAGCTCACTCCGCTTTCGTTGAGTAGGCATGCTGGATATTTTCGTGTTTCTATAACCCATCGAACTCCGACATGGATTACAGGATCTTTTCCGTGCGCACTTGTTCTTGTGCTTGCGTGTACACACGAAGGGGGTTAAGTCACTAGCAGGTCTGCACATAAGTTGACCTGGGAGATCGGAAAAATCTTCACTCTTAATCCACCAGGCGGCAGCGACCGGGAGTCGAACTCACGACCTCATTACGTAGTTCACATCTGTGTTAATCTACGAAATTGATATTATCAGAAAAGTCCCACTCTGCACACGAAGCAGTCAGGATTTTGATGTTTAATATGTGTTCAATTAGAAGAATACTCTGATCCCGTGTAAAAGCCCGAACAGATTTGCGATGGTACAGGCGATGATTTGCATTGGAAGGATGGTATCTTTAAATTCCGCAAACAAGACCATTGCCTGACGACGGAAGACCCGAGTTATTTCAAATTTGTTGCTAGTTTTTCAATATTATTACTTACCATCAAGAGAACAGGCCGGACGTAACTCCGAACAAGTTTTGTTAATTTTTTGAAAGCGAGTAAGAATTTTAACAAAATTTAAAGTACCGACTGCAAAAATTATCTAATGTATATTGAACCTTCTACCTTTTGCTTTGCTAACAAAGCTTACCTGTGAATCGGTTTTAGAATAAGCAGAGCACAAACCAGAGAATAAGATCGTTGCTGAATCCCCCCATGGGTTCTCGAACAACTATGAACTAACAAATAAACCTCAAACGATCACAATGTGCGAGTACAAGGGTTGCACCATTCTAAAAATGGAATCACTGGTTGACGACAGAAGATCAGAGTGATATCACACATAGCAGGGCTCCCCACAGCGCGCGTCTCGGCGTCCTATACGCACTAGAAGCCGAAAACACGTACTAGAAATATATGGAGGGGGTCCGGCCTGGACGCACTAGATTTTTAAAAGAGCGGGTCCTAGGACGCACTAAATTTCCTTTATCGTGCGCACCATAGATACCATTTTCAGACTGCAATCAACACTTCGCAGTACACTATACGTGACCACAATGTTTTATATAAGTACACTGGGACTTTTCGGCTTTTGGACCCTGGTAACCCTCTAAAATACTGCTGTGGGGGTCCATGAACCCTCTAATATTTAAAAGTGGGGGGGGACCCACCAACAGGGGCGTCCGTGGGGAGCCCTGCATATGCCAGTCCTAAGTTTTCTATTGATTACGCTTAAAACCTCAAACGATCAGTGTGTGTGCGACAGTATACAATGTGGTATCCCAGTGAAAACTGGCACGCTTCCTGCACGCACATACAGCCTCAGATATAAGTTATCAACACACAGTGACGAATGTTGTGATTGCACATACGGTCGACCTAAGTTTGACTTACTAACCTACCTTGCTGTGTTCGTTTTGTAGGACACGCACAGAACCGGCTGTCGTGCCTGTAGTTTTATTGCTGTGTGCATTCGGACAAACTGGCCTGTTGACAGAAAACCGTCGTGTGTCATGGCCCAGACGGATACCCTACATTTACGTAAAGATACATTGAATGTTTTTCGAGCTAAACAGTTGTTGTTCCAATAGGAGGATTCTTTCCCGCGTAAAGCCGTCATGCAAATCCGATGCGTGGCACTAAAATTAAACTTGGAGAATACACGGAATAACCTAGTTTTCTGGGTCGTTATTGAAGTGACTTATAAAAATGAATGAACAAATTTTGAAAATGAATGGCCACAGATTGCCGTTGCTATGGAAACAGCCGCCATATTGGATTTCTAGGAAACGGTTTTACAGCCACATCATACATAAAAAATGCATTATATTTGACACAAAGATACACAAGACTTTTATCTACAATCATATAGAGCGATTTTTTGACAAATGACTACAGTTGATCGCACTCGTGGAGAAATGTAGGCTACATTTAAGAGCATCTCTCCTCAAGGGCACATACCAACAAGTCGCGTAAGGCGAAAATACAACATTTAGTCAAGCTCAGTCGAACTCACAGAATGAAACTGAACGCATTGCATTTTTTCCGCAAGACCGTACACTCGTAGCATCGTCTGTCCACCGCTCGTGGCAAAGGCAGTGAAATTAACCATCCAGAAAAGCGCGGTAGCGGTTGCGCTGAGGAGGAGAGCACGCTTTTCTATATCTCTATTCTTTTTAACTCTCTGAATGTTGTCTGTGCTGGGTGAAAATGTTTAGCTGAATGAGTGTTGTATCTAGTGATCAATATGTTCATCACCGCTGATATGTCCAGGTTTCACATTCACTGTCACTGGATAAGAGAATCCTTCCACTTTATTTATCTTCTGCAATGTACGGACAGGTTTGCAATGGCCCAAAGGTGTCCGTTCATGAGAGGGACTCAGTGCTGCAGCAGCAAAACTAGTGCGATACATAAGTAGTCAATTGATCCACTTGACTATATTCACAACACGGACTTATCACTCTTCTTCGCATGTTTTTATACCTACGTATTTTCAAATACTCTCTGCAACACAGTGTAACCCACAATACAACATGTGCCCGTACAATACAACATGTGCCCGTACAATACAACATGTGCCCGTACAATACAACATGTGCCCGTACAATACAACATGTGCCCGTACAATACCGCTTCTTTTATGAAAACACTGCTTCGGCCATGTTGATTTTAATCAACCAATTTTCTTGGGTTTATTCTCCAGAGCTGTGTAGCTATATGTGACCCTCCACCACGAAATGAGTCGCATGTCACCTTGCGGGGTTCTGCGCTAGGCTTAATATAAGTCCGGGGAGTGTCTGGTAACAGTGTGAGGGTCACCTTAGTCACAGGCTTATAACTCAAAAATTTTCGCTCCTTTCTAAAACGGTTTTCACCACTGGATAGAGCATAAAAAACTCTTTAGGAAAATCTAAAAACATGAAAATCATGCAAAGGTGACATGTGACTCATTCCGTGGTCAAGGGTCACATATTTTGTAACATGCATGTTCTTTGTATTTTGGCACTCAGCCCAATAGGAGAAATGAACTTAGCACAAAATACTCCTGTCCCTGCTTAGGAAGTAGCCAGGCTGAGGATTTATGTTCCCTGTCCAAGTAGAAGGACGCCTCAGTCTTAACTCATTGTCTCCCAGGTTCGGATATATCCGTACCCACTCATATGGCTCTATCTGACCAGGTACGGTACCGGAACGGTTGGCCTAGTGGTAAGGCGTCCGCCCCGTCGTGGGTTCGAACCCCGGCCGGGTCATACCTAAGACTTTAAAATTGGCAATCTAGTGGCTGCTCCGTCTGGCGTCTGGCATTATGGGGTTAGTGCTAGGACTGGTTGGTCCGGTGTCAGAATAATGTGACTGGGTGATCAGACATGAAGCCTGTGCTGCGACTTCTGTCTTGTGTGTGGCGCACGTTATATGTCAAAGCAGCACCGCCCAGATATGCTTCGTGGTCGGCTGGCCGTTAAGCAAACAAACAAACAAACAAACAAACAAACCAGGTACGGTTATATCCGTACCCACTCATATGGCTCTATCTGACCACTGAGGTACGGTTATATCCGTATCCACTCATATGGCTCTATCTGACCAGGTACGGTTATATCCGTACGTACCCACTCATATGGCTCTATCTGACCAGGTACGGTTATATCCGTACGCACCCACTCATATGGCTCTATCTGACCAGGTACGGTTATATCCGTACGTACCCACTCATATGGCTCTATCTGACCAGGTACGGTTATATCCGTATCCACTCATTTGGCTCTGTCTGACCAGGTACGGTTATATCCGTACGTACCCACTCATATGGCTCTATCTGACCAGGTACGGTTATACCCGTATCCACTCATATGGCTCTATCTGACAAGGTACGTACGTTATATCCGCTCAGACTGTTAGCTTCAGTCGCTTCCTGTAACGTCATCTAACGCCTGCATTCCAGCGTGTTGATACACAGTTGCTTAGCAGTTACTGCAATTCTGAGTGTCCTGCTGCAGCACAGCTGGTCTCGGCTAAAAAATAAAATTAAAAAAACGTGGTCAACATAGGTGGGGTAGAAAGTGTTTAGTAAACCTCCGTGCACATCTCTGGCGGTTTGCAAGATTGTTTACACAGGAATAATGCATGTTCAACTGAACAGCCATACAGTCTTCTTTGACAAAATGGCTTCTGCAAGTTGAGTAATATATTATACGTTATTTGTGTTTTTGACCCAAATATGACATTTTACGCAGATCGAGACAGTCAGTATTCCTCCGAGACCGCTAATGTCATATATGGGTCATAAATACAAATAGCATTTATGTATCATCGATTTTAGTTGGAACTCCTTTCATTCTTTTACCATTGAAAGCACACAAACATGCACACAAACATGCACTCTTGGGTAGTCTCGGCCAGCCGCCTAAATATGAATTTTGTCGGACTTTGACGTCACATGGCTCAAAGAAGGGAAATCCAATGTTCAATCCATATATAGAATGTGAATCTACGCATTTCCATTCACTGAAAGCTACAAATGGCGTACTTTCCTACAGTGTCAATGCTTAAAGGCTGATATAGTACTATTTAATTAGTTTAATTACTTCCAGGGCTTTTCCCATCGTTGCGGGGATGTATAAATTAAGCTTCCTGCAAAGTTTTAGGTTTGAAGTCCTTACCAATTACGAGAAATAATTAATTCTTTATTGCATTGTTTAGCAACAGTTCTCCAGGACTTGGGCTATTTTTAGACCGTTGACGTCACTTCGTGACGTTTCGTAAACCAAAGATGGCGTTTGAGACTGTTCTGTTTACATTCGACACTATCAACACCACTTTGCAATACTGAAATAATTTTTTCTGTGTTCGAAAGCTACAGCCAATCGTTATTATATCCCCTTAGGTACAGTTTTATAACATTATTGGCATATGTAAACAATA
>NC_090246.1:12726375-12728875 GCF_037325665.1 Littorina saxatilis
TTCACGCACAAACACTCACTCACATACAGACACACAGACGGACTCATATGCACGAAAAAAGTCACCCACACCCACACAGAGGCATACACTTTGATCTGTCAAAGTTAGGAACAACAAACTGTGTGTACTGCAAACTCTTTAGTGAGTTCTATTCCCTTACACACACACACACACACGCGCACACACACACTCACTCACACACACACACACACACACACACACACACACACACACACACACACACAATGCCGCAGACCTGTAAGCTTACAGTACATTATGTCAAAGGTTAATTCTATTCCCAGCAGTGCAGCTTCCGAGTGGCTAAGCAAAAATAGAACAGAGATTCTGATGTGAATGAGAAAAACGTCCAAAGGCTGGAGGCAGTGTGTAACACTTAAGTGCTGTTCACATGACAGAATTTCTACCGACTTTCCCCCAACTTTCAAGAGATTTTAGACGGCGCCAATTAAAATCAACATCGCTTTGTTGCTTGAGTTTGTTCCCTTGCTGTATATTGTTAATTGTAACATGTCATGTATTCTGAATAACATTTTGTTTGAACCAAATCAAAATCGCTTTTTTAGCGGCGACTCTCGGCAGAATTCAAGGCGAGTTCAACTGTCAGAGCTATCTCCGTCATACGGGAAGAGCAGTTCGGTTAGAGCTTTCGTGTCGCGGCAAAAGCTGTCCTGAATCGAACCTAAATCGTTGGGGCCGTTCACATTGCAGACTTTTCACCGACTTGGCTTGAACAACTTGGGAGCGATTTCAACACAACCAAAATTTGTCTGCGAGAAGAAGAAGAAGAAGATCGGGTTAAAAATGGATGGCAAGGACATCCTTAAAGTTGTGGGGAGAAGGAGGCCACATCAGTACACATTCTCTTGGTACAAAAATTACGTAAAGGTGCTATTTTAAGTTCTTTTTTACATTTAGTCAAGTTTTGACTAAATGTTTTAAGGTAGAGGGGGAATCGAGACGAGGGTCGTGGTGTATATGTGTGTGTGTCTGTCTGTCTGTGTGTGTGTGTGTGTGTGTGTGTGTGTGTGTGTGTGTGTGTCTATGTGTGTGTGTTCATTCGCTGTGTGTGCAAACGTGCGTTTGTCTGTGTGTTTGTATGTGCGTCAACTCCAAATAGATTTAAATTTCCTCATGATAATAGAACAATAAACGAATACTGGTAACAAAGCATAGACTTTGCAGCAACACCATCTAGGTAAATAATTCCATTTCAACAAGGCCTTGAAAAGACAACTAATACATGAACAAATTAATTGGTAACCTAAACCCATTTTTAAACACACACACACACACACACACACACACACACACACACACACACACACACACTCACACACACACACACACACACACACACACACTCGAACACATTAACACACACACACACACACACACACACACACACACACACGCACACAAACACACACACACACACACACACACACACGCACCCCCCACACACACACGTACACACACACATACACACGTACTCACACACACACACACATACACACACACACACACACACGCACGCACACGCACAACACACTTCCTTCACTGTCAATACACTACAGCAAGCGGCCACACCATGGCACCAAAGACACTCGATCCACACAACAAATAAAGTTCCTATTGTACCCTGTAACAGTTAACGCTCTTACGGCGTCGTATCGGCTGTTTCAACGCGGAAAGGAAATAGGCACTCGATCAGTACCGCTTTCTACAGTATTCGGCGCGGATTGTTCGAATAGCCATTTGCCTTTGTTATTCACTTGAAAGCCATTTGTTGAACACTAAACGGCAGTGCACAAAGGACAGAATACGACTCCACAACATCCGACCTCCATTCTGACCCGTTCATTGGGGTTGTTGTTGTTGTTGTTATTTTTGTTGTCGTCGTTATTGTTGTTGTTGTTGTTGTTGTTGTTGTTGTTGTTGTTGTTGGGTAACCAACTGTCCTTCGGCTAAGCCGGGACAGGTAATACCCCTGGGTTGATATATTCTGATATCTTGACTCAATCAGGCCATATATTTAGCTGTCCTATGTCGACTCGCCGGCAAGTTTTAGTTCTGGTTAAGATTCAACAATAACGGTTCTACGGAACATGTTCTAAATTCCGCAAAATCTGATGACTCAGTAGCTTCGTTTGTCGGGTAGGAGAGCGAAAAATACAAAGACCAAATAATGCTGTGCTCACGTCTTCGTCAAACACGTGAGTACAGTATTGTTTGGTCTTTTTATTGGTAGAAGCGTGTTTAAGCACGTGCGTAATTAGATAAACACGTGCGTAATTAGATAAACATGTGCGTATTTAGATAAACATGTGCGTATTTAGATAAACATGTGCGTATTTAGATAAACATGTGCGTATTTAGGTCCGCTCCTTCTATCAAGGAGATTGTCTTGTAAAATGTAATCCAAATCAATCATTCTTTTCTGAGATTATTTTGCGCTATTTCTTTCTTTAAAATTTTTATT
>NC_090246.1:12733875-12740728 GCF_037325665.1 Littorina saxatilis
TTCTTATCGGAAATTAATTTATCAAAGTAACCAGTTTTGGATTGTCTCACACGGTTTAACACCTCATTCCTCTGCTGTTTATATTCGTCTGTCATCTTATTTTCCTTGAAATAATCTCTCAGAGCCATCGCCTCTATAATATCTGATGTTAACCAAGGCGGAAGTCTGGCATGTTTTACTCTATGCTGACGCAGGGGCACGTGTTTATCTATAATTGTGCTTAAAATGCTATACAATTGATCAAAAGCATCCTCTGCAAGACTGAAATCAAAAACGCTCTGAAATGGAGCTTCACTAAGATCACGAAAAAATGCAGACTCATCAAAATGTCTAAAACTTCTGTATTCTATGGTCGTGTGGCCTTTTGGTCCTGATTTAGGCAAGCGCATAGAGACCGAACAAAAAATAGGCATATGATCGCTAATACTGGAATTGGACACATACACATTAGAAACAATCTTCTTATTATCAGTATATATGTGATCAATAAGAGTTGCAGTTGTGTCTGTTATTCTTGTTGGGTTCAGAACCAGTTGATGAAGACCTAATAAAGTTGTTGTTGAATTCCATACTGTTTGAGGCTTATTCAGATTAATATTAAAATCTCCAAGCAATACAATATCTTTATTGCGTGATTTGACTTTATCCATCATCTGAATGAAGTATTCTGACCAAATCGACGTTTCGGCAGGGTTACGATATATATAACCTATGAGCAGAGGCGAGGATTTACAGTTTTTTACTTCAATCCAAACGCACTCAATATTGTCGTCCTCTAAATCAGTTCTTCGTGTTGCAAATTCAGAAATTGATTCATGAATATAGACTGCAATGCCTGTCTGATTCTTCCTTGCGCTGTCGCGTCGCAAAACAGAGTATTGGGGAATGTAAATCAAGTTATCGGCAATTCTCGAGTCGAGCCGTGTTTCGCTCATCCCAAAAACATGAACTGGCTTTGAGTTTTGGTTTAGCAGCACGCATATATCAGGCACTTTGTTAACGAGATGATAGACATTAAGATGTCCAACCTGGAGAGTGTGTTTTGACACGTTTAAATTCATAATATAATAAACAAAATTATTAACAACAACCAAAAATCTGAGAGATGAAATCAATAAACAAACACGGAGAAAAATTAATGCACAAAGAGTAAAAAGTGAAGCAAACAAGTTACGACTTCAGTAACTGGCTAACTTAAGGGAAAAGTCAAGTGAGAAGTAATAAATCAGGATTTAAAAAAATTCTGCGAAATGTTATAAGCGTTCGATGCACAGCAATTATAAATGTTCCTGCTAGCACTGCACTCATACACATACAGAATATGATAAAATAAAATTGAACAGTTCGAACAGGGATGAACGATGCGCTACATTAAATCCCCACAACGCCAACACGATTTCACTTTCTTTAAGCAGAGGCATTCATAGTCTCTCCGCAAACGGGTCTGAATCGTAGATTAACACACACAAAGAAGAAACACACGCGTGTTTGGATGCAGATGTTTTCACACTGTTAAAGCAGCAGAATACTTGGGGGGTCGTGGACAAAATTAACACAATGTCTGGAGGTGTTGAACGACATAGTTAATAGTTATGAAATCGCATGTGCGAAATCACACTCGTTTAGGTACACTTATTAGTGTACTTTCAGATACATGAGTTTAGACACACTCACTCACACATACGCATATACACTCACGCCCTACGTACATGCTTGAATTAGCCTTTTGAAACTACTTAGTAGGATGCTTGGTGCATCCCGGGGGGCCACTGCCCATAGAAGGACGGCTGGGCGTGTGGGTGCATAAAGGGGCTGAGTTGATATTGCCTGAAGGCGTTCATCCAAGGGGGGTAATACATTGTGGGATATTGATGTTCCCCACGTGGAGACAAGGGGAGACTGGGATGGCTGACGTGCTGTTGAGTAAATGGTTGGTTGACCGGTGGCGGTAGTAGTGGTGGCTGTTTCTGCCACAGTTGCTGCTGCTGTTGTTGCGGCTGTTGCTGCTGCTGCCGATGTTGCTCGTGCGGCGGCTGTTGTTGCTGCTGTTGCTGCCGCTGTTGCTGGTGCGGCGGCTGTTGCTGTTGTGGCAGCTGCTGCTGCTGTTGATGAGGTGTCCATTGCTGTTGTTGGTGAGGTGACTGTTGCTGCTGCTTCTCTTGCAGTGGTTGGTGTGATTTGGGCGGAGGCGCTCCGCCTCGAACGACGTCTGCAAACGAAGCTCTGCCTAGTCGCTTCTCAAAAACGATGGCTTTGATGTCCTTTACGAGTAGAGACAGGCCCCTTGCAGAGTAGTGGACCTTGTCTTGCAATATGTCTGGGTCAGTTTGACCGTCACTGTCAAGGCGCCAGATATCCGACAGTGCCAAGAACTGCACCTTTACACCATCACATAGCGACGCGAGCTCAGTGTTAACTTGCAGAATCTGCCGTGTAACTTTGCGCTGAGCCTGTGGAGGGATGGCTGCGACAAAGATGACCGCATTAGGGAAGCGTAGCGATATTTCAGATAATAGCGTCTTATAGTTTCTTTGAAGTTCCCTCGTGTTTTGTATGTCGTCATTCGTGCCGACATGCAGAACAATCTTCCTAACGTCAGGAAAAGTGTTGCTGCTGGCAATGACGGTAGTAAGTTGAGGGGTGGTAATCCCACTTAAGGTTCTCACCTCCGTTTGTCCTGACCGATCAAGCCGTCTCCTGGACACGCGTCTAAGGTTGGAGTCTCCAATAAGCAGACACGTGCAGGAGGTTGGGAGGCGGAGAGCTGTCTTCCTCTGAGTGTCTGTCGTCTCGGTTGATTTGGTAGTCCGCGGGCGGACCATGGAGGACGGGGATGACTGACTGCTACAAGCTTGGGGCTCAGGCTCGGTAATGAGTGCCGTGTCAATTGAGTGATGGGCGTAGCGGCCGTAGTTCGTGGTCACGCTAATTGGCTGAGCATAAGCGACTTTGCCTTGAGGTGACTGTTGCAGGGGTGGGGCTTCGGGAGACGGTGAGCGCTGGACAGTCTTGTTCCGAGGCTCTTTCTGCAGGTCTTTCACCTTGCTCTCTAGAGCCTGACAGCGCTTTTTTAAGCCCTCATTGTCTCTGGAAAGAGCTGTGAGTCGCTCGCTTAAGTCCTTCACCTCTCTGTCACGCCCACCCTCATTTGCCTTAATCTTTCTGTCCGTTTGGACCTTGAGATCTCTTAGTTCAGAGGCTAATTTCTCAACCATGGCACGGAGCATGTCATGTACACAAGTGTCTGTACTATCGGTGGAAGCGTCACCGTCACCATCAATGTCAGAAGTAGCGGCATGTTTGTTGTCGATGCTGGGGGTGCTGTTGTTAGCAGCAGCGACAGGGCTGTGGTCGCTCGAGACGATGATGTCACCGCCACCTTCAGTAGCAGCGGCGACAGTGCTGTGGTCGCTCGAGACGATGATGTCACCGCCACCTTCAGTAGCAGCGGCGACAGTGCTGTGGTCGCTCGAGACGATGATGTCACCGCCACCTTCAGTAGCAGCGGCGACAGTGCTGTGGTCGCTCGAGACGATGATGTCACCGCCACCTTCAGTAGCAGCGGCGACAGTGCTGTCGTCCCTCGAGACGATGATGTCACTGCCACCTTCAGAAACAGCAGCGACAGTGCTGTGGTCGCTCAAGACGATGATGTCGCCGCCACCTTCAGTAACAGCAGCGACAGTGCTGTCGTCGCTCGAGACGCTGATGCCACCGCCACCTTCAGTAGCAGCAGCGACAGTGCTGTCGTCGCTTGAGACGCTGATGTTCGAGTCGTCGCCACCTTCCGTAACAGCTGCAACAGTGCTGTCGTCGCTCGAGACGATGTTGTCACTGCCTTCAGTTGCAGCTGCAACAGTGCTGTCGTCGCTTGAGACGCTGATGTCCGAGTCATCGCCACCTTCAGTAGCAGCAGCGATAGCGATGGAAGAATTGCCAGCAGTAGGGGGCGTGTCCAGAGGTACGGTGCTGTACACGGCGTGTGACGCACTGCCAGACATGTTGTCTAGGTCCATCAGCCCGTGTACCACTCCCTGTAAGCGTTGAAAATCATCTCTCACCCAGTCCTGGCACAGCTTGCCTTGGACCAAAAACATGTTGGTCTTGGGATAGAAATGCATGGTCAGCAGTTTCTGGCTCGCATGGTGCAGACGAACAGTGGTTTGGTCCAGCTGCGCTGGGGTGGGGGTGATGACGATAGATGATGCTGAGTAGTCATCTTCACAGTCAATAATTTCAACATGTCCGCTCTTGCGTTTGTAATCTGTCCATGTTGTGGAGTAACCTCGGGAAGGCAAGTCAATCACGTATCTGTATCGGATGACTGCCCTCCATGTCGGGAAGCAACAGGGTTTACATGTGAAAGTTACCTCATTGTGATCCTTTTTGTGTTCGATGAATTCCAAAGATCTCTGTAGTTTTGAGCGAGTAATTATAGACATGTTTTTAGTTGTATTTTGTCACGAACGACCCCATCCGAATTTGACATCATTACATTATATGAAATCAAGCCAAGTGTATGTAACTTGTTATACTCGTTATAATCTCCATGATGGCCTTTATCCGGAATAGCACACAAAGTGTCCACACAGCCAGCACAAAAGTTACAGATGGCAACAATTAGTGTTCAGTCAACCATGACTAAGCAGGCTAGACAGCGAGGCTGGTAACCGGATACAAGTCTGAAGTACAGTCACAGACAGAGACAGAGAGAGAGAGAGAGAGAGAGAGAGAGAGAGAGAGAGAGAGAGAGAGAGAGAGAACAAGAACAAGAACAAGAACAAGATTTTATTCCTTTAAGGCCTTAGCCCCTTTCGGAAGGGGGCTGGTTACACAAAAGTAGAGCGTGTGTGCAGCAGCAATCCACACACGCGTCGTTTCAAGTGAACAGAAGAAAAGACAATGTATAATCACAAAATACTAATGCTTAAACAGCATTTTCTAAACATTTAAATGAAAAATACAAGAACTTAGCTACATTGCAAAGTATAGTTTCATTTTTCACAGACAACAACAGTGCAAGTTTGAAGTTCGAAGGATATCTACAAAATTTTGCTGGAATAAATTGACGTCTTAGATTTTCCAGTGCAGGGCAGCATAAAACAAAATGCAATTCATCTTCAGTACTAGATTGACACAAACGACAGACCAAATTATTTTCTCTTACAGCTTTATACCTTTCTGTATGTAAAGCAAGTCTGGAAATACCCAATCTAAATTTAACCAAAACATTTAAAATGTGTCTGTTTACTGGAATTGACAAGTATGTTTCTACAAGATTTGTTGTCTTAAAGGTACGGTACAATGCAAACCGGTCGCTAGTCTGAATATGATTATCCCACTCTTGCCACCGGCAGTCAATAATGCGTTGCTTAAAACATGCCAAAAACGAATTAATACAGGCTACACCTTGGTTAATCCATACATACTGAAAACCATATCGACACAGGCACAACCGTACCTGTGATGCCCAAGTAGATTTACCTCTGCTATCTAGAGAAAACAACATCTTATATGCTTTACGAGGTAATCTACTGTCATCCATTCTTGTCAGTTTCAGCCAGTATCTTATGCAACGTACATATGAATTTAAGTAAATGGGATAACGTCCAAATTCACCATATACAAGATCATTAGGAGTACGCCTGTCAACACCTAAAAAACGTTTTAAAGCAAACAAATGCACCTTTTCTACTGTTGCTGCCTGCATCAGACCCCATACCTCAGCACCATACTGAACAATAGGTTGAACTTGTGAGTCAAAAAGCTTGATAAAAACATCCAAAGACAGTCTATCGAATTTATACAAATTACTCATAATACACAGTACTGCACGTTTTGCTCTGGCAACTAGATCTTGACAAGCAAAATTAAAGCTTAATTTGGTAGAAAAATAAATACCTAAATACTTGTATGCATTTACTACCTCCATTTTTTGCCCACCAAAATACCAAACTTCACGAGCAGCTAGATATCCACCTTTACGAAAAACCACGATGTTACTTTTCCCCATGTTTACTTTAAGCTCAAGGCGCTGTGAAGCAAAATATAGACTATGTAGTTGTGACTGCAGACCAACAACAGTTTCAGACAGCAAAGTAATATCATCGGCAAACAGTAGAATGAACAATTCAACAATGTCAGGGTTTAAAGTAATACCATGCCTACCATTATCAATGATTTCCAATGCCAGCTCATTTATAAATAGAGCGAATAAAATTGGACTGCACACGTCTCCTTGCTTCACACCTTTTGTACAGTTAATGAAATCTGTTAGTTGAGCACCACATCGTATTTTAGCCTTGACCATTGCATACATACTTTTAATACATCTATACAACTTTCCCTTTATACCATTTTTAATCAAAATTGGCCAGAGCAGTCTGCGTGAGATACTGTCAAAACATTTCTCAAAATCAATGAAAGCTACATAAAGTTTGCGATTATTAGAAAATTGTTTCTGTACAGCAGCAAGCAGAGTGAAGATGTGGTCAACAGTAGAATAATTTTGTTTGAAACCAGCCTGACATTCACCTGTAATATTATGTAATTCAGTCCACTCTTTAAGTCTATTATTAACAACAGTACCATACAATTTACTACATATATCACACAATGAAATTCCCCTATAGTTGTTAGTATCATTTCTATCTCCTTTCTTAAATAACGGTATAATAACTGAATCGTACCAGTTCTGTGGATAGATTCCCTCATCAAACAAAGCGTTAAACAGTTTCACTAAAAACAACACCACATCTTCGCTAGCTGCTTTAAAAAATTCCCCAATTAAACCATCAGGTCCTGCAGCTTTGCCCGATTTCAGTTTTCTGATAGCAATCAACACTTCTTCTTG